>NC_092101.1:40119573-40412073 GCF_045679555.1 Salvelinus alpinus | reverse complement strand
AACCGTATTATCCTGGTCAGACTCCACAGCTCTTTAGTCTATATTATTAACCTTGTTATCCTGTTCAGACTCCACAGCTCTTTAGTCTATATTAACCTGATTATCCTGTTCAGACTCCACAGCTCTTTAGTCTATATTAACCTGATTATCCTGGTCAGACCCCACAGCTCTTTAGTCTATATTAACCGTATTATCCTGGTCAGACTCCACAGCTCTTTAGTCTATAGTAACCTTATTATCCTGGTCAGACCTCACAGCTCTTTAGTCTATAGTCACCTTATTATCCTGGTCAGACTCCACAGCTCTTTAGTCTATATTAACCTGATTATCCTGGTCAGACCCCACAGCTCTTTAGTCTATATTATCCTTATTATCCTGGTCAGACCCCACAGCTCTTTAGTCTATATTAACCTGATTATCCTGGTCAGACCCCACAGCTCTTTAGTCTATATTAACCTTATTATCCTGGTCAGACCCCACAGCTCTTTAGTCTATATTAACCTGATTATCCTGGTCAGACCCCACAGCTCTTTAGTCTATATTATCCTTATTATACTGGTCAGACCCCACAGCTCTTTAGTCTATAGTAACCTTATTATCCTGGTCGGACCCCACAGCTCTTTAGTCTATATTAACCTGATTATCCTGTTCAGACCCCACAGCTCTTTAGTCTATATTAACCTGATTTTCCTGTTCAGACCTCACAGCTCTTTAGTCTATAGTAACCTGATTATCCTGGTCAGACCCCACAGCTTTTTAGCCTATAGTAACCATATTATCCTGGTCAGACCTCACAGCTCTTTAGTCTATAGTAACCTTATTATCCTGGTCAGACCTCACAGCTCTTTAGTCTATAGTAACCTTATTATCCTGGTCAGACGTCACAGCTCTTTAGTCTATATTAACCTTATTATCCTGGTCAGACCCCACAGCTCTTTAGTCTATATTAACCTTATTATCCTGGTCGGACCCCACAGCTCTTTAGTCTATAGTAACCTTATTATCCTGGTCAGACCCCACAGCTCTTTAGTCTATAGTAACTGTATTATCCTGGTCAGACTCCACAGCTCTTTAGTCTATATTAACCTTATTATCCTGGTCAGACCCCACAGCTCTTTAGTCTATAGTAACTGTATTATCCTGGTCAGACTCCACAGCTCTTTAGTCTATAGTAACCTTATTATCCTGGTCAGACCTCACAGCTCTTTAGTCTATAGTCACCTTATTATCCTGGTCAGACTCCACAGCTCTTTAGTCTATAGTAACCACATTATCCTGGTCAGACTCCACAGCTCTTTAGTCTATATTAACCTTATTATCCTGGTCAGACCCCACAGCTCTTTAGTCTATATTAACCTTATTATGCTGGTCAGACCCCACAGCTCTTTAGTCTATATTAACCTTATTATCCTGGTCAGACCCCACAGCTCTTTAGTCTATATTAACCTTATTATGCTGGTCAGACCCCACAGCTCTTTAGTCTATATTAACCTTATTATCCTGGTCAGACCCCACAGCTCTTTAGTCTATATTATCCTGTCAGGATTGTTCCACTGCATCTAAACTTCACCCCACAAACATAAAAACATCTCTTACACTGTTCATCAATTGAAATACTTTTAGATATTTTTTTGCTGGCGCAAGCTGTGTCCTTAATCTAATATCCAGAAAAACACAGTGGTCATCATAAAATATAACAAAACAACATGTGATTTCATGCTTCACAACTCCCTTCCAGTTTTCATAAAGGTCTTTGTCAGGTTTTGGTGTGTGGCCTGCCCTAGAGCAGGTTCTGAAAGCTGGAAGCGTGCACCCAGTAAGTATTTGAATTATGCCATTGACGTCAGCACAGTCATAAAGTGGAAGGCTGCCTTTCCCTTCTAGTATTCCCCTGCCAGCAGCAGCCCTGCTCAGCCTTATGGTTCAGCCTGATGGTTCAGCCTGATGGTTCAGTCTTATGGTTCATTCTTATGGTTCAGCCTTATGGTTCAGTCTTATGGTTCATTCTTATGGTTCGGCCTTATGGTTCAGTCTCATGGTTCAGCCTCATGGTTCAGTCTCATGGTTCAGCCTTATGGTTCAGTCTCATGGTTCAGCCTTATGGTTCAGTCGTATGGTTCATTCTTATGGTTCAGTCTTATGGTTCAGCCTTATGGTTCGACCTTATGGTTCAGTCTTATGGCCCGGCCTTATGGTTCAGCCTTATGGTTCAGTCTCATGGTTCAGTCTTATGTTTCGGCCTTATGGTTCGGCCTTATGGTTCAGTCTTATGGTTCGGCCTTATGGTTCAGTCTTATGGTTCGGCCTTATGGTTCAGTCTTATGGTTCGGCCTTATGGTTCAGCCTTATGGTTCAGTCTCATGGTTCAGTCTCATGGTTCGGCCTTATGGTTCAGTCTTATGGTTCGGCCTTATGGTTCAGTCTTATGGTTCAGCCTTATGGTTCAGTCTTATGGTTCAGCCTTATGGTTCATTCTTATGGTTCGGTCTCATGGTTCGGTCTCATGGTTCGGCCTTATGGTTCGGCCTTATGGTTCAGCCTTATGGTTCGGCCTTATGGTTCGGCCTTATGGTTTGGCCTTATGGTTCGGCCCAGTGCAGATGCATGTAAACCCTCACTGTCAGCCCCCCTCTTTTCTGAAGCATGAGAGAAAAAATATATTGCTTTTCAGATGTTTGTCAGTGGTGCAATAAGAATGCTTGGCAAGGTTTAGAGTTTCAATTCCTCCCCTCTTACAATGAAAACAAATCAGGAAGAAAAGGCTCTCATGTCCCTTTATGAACACTACATGTTTCTCTGTAATGTTAACCAAACAAGGTAGGCACTTGTAGGCATGCTTTTCCTCTGAATTTCACAATAACTTCCTCTCAAACTGGCCTTGTTTTATTTGTTTTGGTTGTTACAGTATTTCAACTTTATTTAATCAAAAAGGCCTATTGACATAATGAATGCCTTTATGACGGGAGACCAAACAGAGAAGGCAGCTTGGGAATGATTTAAACCAAATTCAACGTTAAATGTATTTAACTGTTAAACTGATCAAGTCCTTATTGGACCAGGAGAAGTTCTAAATATGCACGCATTCTCTGAGTGTCCTCAAGTGCCCATCAAGACACACACACACACACACACACACACACACACACACACACACACACACACACACACACACACACACACACACACACACACACACACACACACACACACACACACACACACACACATAGCGATGACCCCTTGCTGAGGCATGTTGGTAGAGGTCAGCTGGGTACAGTATGAGGTGATATAGAAACTGATCCACCACTGCACACAAACGCTTCGTCACAGATCTATAAAGGCTTTCAAACTTCCTTCTCACCTTCTCCTCATCCCTCATCCCAAAACCCCTCTGCTGAGCCCTCACCCCTCTCCTCAGCCCTCATCCCTCTCCTCATCCATCATCCCTAACCCCTCTCCTCATCCCTCACCACTAACCCCTCTCCTCATCCCTAACCCCTTTCCTCATCCCTAACCCCTTTCCTCATCCCTAACCCCTCTCCTCATCCCTCACCCCTAGCCCCTCTCCTCATCTCTAACCCCTCTCCTCATCCCTAACCCCTCTCCTCATCCATCACCCCTCTCCTCATCCCTAACCCCTCTCCTCATCCCTCACCCCTCTCCTCATCCCTCACCCCTCTCCTCATCCCTCACCCCTCTCCTCATCCCTCATCCCTCTCCTCATCCCTCACCCCTCTCCTCATCCATCACTCCTCTCTTCATCCCTCGCCCCTCTCCTCATCCTCCACCCCTCTCCTCATCCATCACCCCTCTCCTCACCCCTCACCCCTCTCCTCATCCATCACCCCTCTCCATCACCCCTCTCCTCATCCATCACCCCTCTCGTCATCCCTTACCCTTCTCCTCACCCCTAACCCCTCTCCTCGTCCCTCTCCTCATCCCTCACCCCTCTCCTCATCCCTCACCCCTCTTGTCATCCCTCACCCTTCTCCTCACCCCTAACCCCTCTCCCCACCCCTCACCCCTCTCCTCATCCCTAACCCCTCTCCTCATCCCTCACCCCTCTCCTCATCCCTCACCCCTTTCCTCATCCATCACTCCTCTCCTCATCCCTCACCCCTCTCCTCAACCCTCACCCCTCTCCTCATCCATCACCCCTCTCCTCATCCCTAACCCCTCTCCTCATCCCTCTCCTCATCCCTCACCCCTCTTCTCATCCCTAACCCGTCTCCTCATCCCTAACCCGTCTCCTCATCCCTCTCCTCATCCCTAACCCGTCTCCTCATCCCTCTCCTCACACACACAGGCATACACACACATACAAATCAAATCAAAATCAAATGTTATTTATCACATGCACTGAATACAACAGCTGAAGACCTTACCGTGAAATGCTTACTGACAAGCCCTTAACCAACAATGCAGTTCAAGAAATAAAGTTAAGAAAATATTTACTGAATAAAGTAAAGTAAAAAAAAATAAAGCACACTCATTTGCAAACACACACATTTGCGACACACACACACACACACAGACACACACACAGACACACACGCACTCAAACACACACGCAAACACACACTCAAACACACACTCAAGCACACACACAAAGAGTCTGTGTTTGAATCAGTCAATGCACTGTGAACTGCGGTATCAGAACTTCTAGTACTATAATTACATTGTCCATGTTTCATGATCTGAAATAAAAGTTCCCCAAAATGTTTTATACGGACAAAAAGCTTATTTCTCTAAAATGTTATGCACAAATGTGTTTACATCCCTGTTAGTGAATATTTCTCCTTTGCCAAGAAAGTACATCCACCTGGCAGGTGTGGCATATCAATAAGTTGATTAAACAGCATGATCATTACACAGGTGCACCTTACACAGGTGCACACAGGTGCTGGGGACAAGAAAAGGCCACTCAAAAATGTGCAGTTTTGCCACATAACACAATGCCACAGATGTCTCAAGTTTTGAGGGAGCGTGCAATTGGCATGCTGACTGCAGGTATGTCCACCAGAGCTGTTGCCAGAGAATTGAATGTTCATTTCTCTACCATAAGCCACTTCCAACATCGTTTTAGAGAATTTGGCAGTACGTCCAACCGGCCTCACAACCGCAGACCACTTGTAACCACGCCAACCCAGGACCTCCACATCCAGCTTCTTCACCTGCGGGATCGTCTGAGACCAGCCACCGCTGTTTAAACTGTGGGTTTGCACAACCGAAGAATTTCTGCACAAACTGTCATAAACCGTCTCAGGGAATCTCATCTGCATGCTAGTTGCCTCACCAGGGTCTTGACCTGACTGCAGTTCGGTGTCAAAACCGACTTCAGTGTGCAAATGCTCACCTTTGATGGCCACTGGCACGCTGGGGAAGTGTGTTCTTCACGGATTAATCCCGGTTTTAACTGTACCGGGCAGATAGCAGAATTGTGAACAGAGTGCCCCATGGTGGCAGTGGAGTTATGGAATGGGCAGGCATAAGCTACAGACAATGAACACAATTGCATTTCATCAATGGCAATTTTAATGCACAGAGATACTGTGACTAGATCTTGAGGCCCATTGTCGTGCCATTCATCCGCTGTCATCCGCACGTCCCCATGTCGCAAGGATCTGTACACAATTCCTGGAAGCTGAAAATATCCCAGTTCTTCCACCTCCTGCATACTCAGACATGTCACCGATTGAGCATGTTTTGGATGCTCGGGATCAGCGTTGTATGACTGTGTTCCTGTTCCCGCCAATATCCAGCAACTTCGCACAGCAAATGAAGAGGAGTGGGACAACATTCTACAGGCCACAATCAACAGCCTAATCAACTCAATGTGAAGGAGATGTGTCACGCTGCATGAGGCAAATGGTGGTTACACCAGATATTGACTGGTTTTCTAATCCACGCCCCTACAGTTTTTTAAGGTATTTGTGACCAAAATATGATTAAGACCTCATGAATTTATTTAAATTGAATGAATTCTTATATGAACTGCAACTCAGTAAAATCTTAGAAATTGTTCCATCTTGCGTTTATATTTTTGTTTAGTGTATGTATGGCCCTGTTAGGCTAATATCATTTGGGCAGAATGTGCTGTAATTCATTTCCTCCAAACTTTCAATTTGTCAACAAGTGTTGAAATTTAACATTTCAGCCATTTAGAACAGTTTGTTCTAATAGCAATGAGATTAAGAAACTGATTCAACTAAACCCAGCCATGGGGACATACTATTCACGATGACACACACACACACACACACACACACACACACACACACACACACACACACACACACACACACACACACACTATCGGTTGCAAGAATTTTGTATAGTAAATTTGAAGTTGGAATTTGAAATTTGAAGTTGGGGTGGAATTCTAATTGTGGTTTTAAAAGAAAACATGAATCAGCGTACAATGACACCTTTGTTTTTAAGCCACAGATTTCTAATCCCTTAATATTATTGTTGAATCTAATTTTAACAGCTAACATTTCGATGGCAATACTACATACAGTGGGGAGAACAAGTATTTGATACACTGCCGATTTTGCAGGTTTTCCTACTTACAAAGCATGTAGAGGTCTGTCATTTTTATCATAGGTACACTTCAACTGTGAGAGACGGAATCTAAAACAAAAATCCAGAAAATCACATTGTATGATTTTTAAATAATTAATTTGCATTTTATTGCATGACATAAGTATTTGATCACCTACCAACCAGTAAGAATTCCGGCTCTCACAGACCTGTTAGTTTTTCTTTAAGAAGCCCTCCTGTTCTCCACTCATTACCTGTATTAACTGCACCTGTTTGAACTCGTTACCTGTATAAAAGACACCTGTCCACACACTCAATCAAACAGATTCCAACCTCTCCACAATGGCCAAGACCAGAGAGCTGTGTAAGGACATCAGGGATAAAATTGTAGACCTGCACAAGGCTGGGATGGGCTACAGGACAATAGGCAAGCAGCTTGGTGAGAAGGAAACAACTGTTGGCGCAATTATTAGAAAATGGAAGAAGTTCAAGATGACGGTCAATCACCCTCGGTCTGGGGCTCCATGCAAGATTTCACCTCGTGGGGCATCAATGATCATGAGGAAAGTGAGGGATCAGCCCAGAACTACACGGCAGGACCTGGTCAATGACCTGAAGAGAGCTGGGACCACAGTCTCAAAGAAAACCATTAGTAACACACTACGCCGTCATGGATTAAAATCCTGCAGCGCACGCAAGGTCCCCCTGCTTAAGCCAGTGCATGTCCAGGCCCGTCTGAAGTTTGCCAATGACCATCTGGATGATCCAGAGGAGGAATGGGAGAAGGTCATGTGGTCTGATGAGACAAAAATAGAGCTTTTTGGTCTAACTCCACTCGCCGTGTTTGGAGGAAGAAGAAGTATGAGTACAACCCCAAGAACACCATCCCAACCGTGAAGCATGGAGGTGGAAACATCATTCTTTGGGGATGCTTTTCTGCAAAGGGGACAGGACGACTGCACCGTATTGAGGGGAGGATGGATGGGGCCATGTATCGCGAGATCTTGGCCAACAACCTCCTTCCCTCAGTAAGAGCATTGAAGATGGGTCGTGGCTGGGTCTTCCAGCATGACAACGACACGAAGCACACAGCCATGGCAACTAAGGAGTGGCTCCGTAAGAAGCATCTCAAGGTCCTGGAGTGGCCTAGCCAGTCTCCAGACCTGAACCCAATAGAAAATCTTTGGAGGGAGCTGAAAGTCCGTATTGCCCAGCGACAGCCCCGAAACCTGAAGGATCTGGAGAAGATCTGTAGGGAGGAGTGGGCCAAAATCCCTGCTGCAGTGTGTGCAAACCTAGTCAAGAACTACAGGAAACGTATGATCTCTGTAATTGCAAACAAAGGTTTCTGTACCAAATATTAAGTTCTGCTTTTCTGATGTATCAAATACTTATGTCATGCAATAAAATGCAAATTAGTTACTTAAAAATCATACAATGTGATTTTCTGGATTTTTGTTTTAGATTCCGTCTCTCATAGTTGAAGTGTACCTATGATAAAAATTACAGACCTCTACATGCTTTGTAAGTAGGAAAACCTGCAAAATCGGCAGTGTATCAAATACTTGTTCTCCCCACTGTAGATATGTTGTTAGTGGACCACCTTATTTTACTCCTCTAGACACTTTCTGAGATGTAGCCATTATGGGCAACAATTTTAGTACTCACAACCCTCTTTGATGTCACGTAGTTTGATACATTGCTATGTTTTCATTTATAAAGCCCTTTTACTTAAAGTCCCACTGTACCTAACATCATAACTAAACTTTAGACATACGAGTTACCAAACCCAGTCTCAGGGATGGTTAACTCTGGGAATTCCTTTGGTCTCTACTGAGTTAGGTAAATCAGCTTTTAGTTTTCTTGCACCTTATTTGTAGAACAATCTTCAACATTTTCTTAGATTTGATGTGCTGGTACCTCTAGAGGAATTCAGAAAGCTGATTGAGGACCTTATTACTGATGAATGTGTTTGTTTTTTATGACCGTGTCTTTCTTTCTGCTTGCATTTTGTATTTATATTTTGATGTGTATTTTCTGTAATTTACAGTGGCAAGAAAAAGTATGTGAACCCTTTGGAATTACCTGGATTTCTGCGTAAATTGGTCATAAATGTCACGGTCGTCTTGAGGTGAGAGAGTGGACCAAGGCGCAGCGTGAGAAAAATACATCTTCTTTTATTAGACGAAGATGAAACACGAACTAAACACTTACAAACTAAACAAAACCACAAACAACCGTGAAGCTAACGACGTAAGTGCAAACACAAGCATCAAACGTACAACATAGACAATTACCCACATTAACCTAATGCCTATGGCTGCCTTAAATATGGCTCCCAATCAGAGACAATGAATGACAGCTGTCTCTGATTGAGACCCATTCAGGCAACCATAGACTTACCTAGACAACTACACTAGACACTGCCCTATACACATACAACACCCCTAGACACTACAAAAACACATACATTCCCCATGTCACACCCTGACCTAACTAAAATAATAAAGAAAACAAAGATAACTAAGGCCAGGGCGTGACAGTACCCCCCCCCCAAAGATGCGGACTCCGGCCGCAAAACCTGACACAATAAGGGGAGGGTCCGGGGTGGGCCCCATCATGGCGGCGGCTCGGGTGCGGGACGTAGCCCCCACTCCACCATTGTCAATCCCCGCTTTTGTAGCCTCCTCCCAATGACCACCCTCCCAATTAACCCCACTGGATTAAGGGGCAGCACCGGACTAAGGGGCAACATCGGAATGAGGAGCAGCTCCGGACTGAGGGACGGCAGCTCCGGACTGAGGGACGGCAGCTCCGGACTGAGGGACGGCAGCTCCGGACTGAGGGACGGCAGCTCCGGACTGAGGGGCAGATCCTGGCTGACTGGCGGCTCTGGCGGATCCTGGCTGACTGGCGGCTCTGGCGGATCCTGGCTGGCTGGACGGCTCCTGCGGATCCTGGCTGGCTGGACGGCTCTGGCGGATCCTGGCTGGCTGGACGGCTCTGGCGGATCCTGGCTGGCTGGACGGCTCTGGCGGATCCTGGCTGGCTGGACGGCTCTGGCGGGTCCTGGCTGGACGGCTCTGGCTGGTCCTGGCTGGACGGCTCTGGATGGTCCTGGCTGGACGGCTCTGGCTGGTCCTGGCTGGACGGCTCTGGCTGGTCTTGGCTGGACGGCTCTGGCTGGTCCTGGCTGGACGGCTCTGGCTGGTCCTGGCTGACGGGCGGCTCTGGCTGGTCCTGGCTGACGGGCGGCTCTGGCGGATCCTGGCTGACGGACGGCTCTGGCGGATCCTGGCTGACGGGCGGCTCTGGCGGATCCTGGCTGACGGGCGGCTCTGGCGGATCCTGGCTGACGGGCGGCTCTGGCGGATCCTGGCTGACGGGCGGCTCTGAAGGCTCGGGACAGACGGGCGGCTTTGAAGGCTCGGGACAGACGGGCAGCTTTGAAGGCTCGGGACAGACGGGCGGCTTTGAAGGCTCGGGACAGACGGATGGCTCAGATGGTGCTGGGCAGACGGATGGCTCAGATGGCGCTGGGCAGACAGATGGCTCAGATGGCGCTGGGCAGACGGATGGCTCAGATGGCGCTGGGCAGACGGATGGCTCAGATGGCGCTGGGCAGACGGCCGACTCTGACCGGCTGAGGCGCACTGTAGGCCTGGTGCGTGGTGCCGGAACTGGAGGTACCGGGCTAAGGACACGCACCTTCAGGCTAGTGCGGGGAGCAGCAACAGGACGCACAGGACTCTCAAGGCGTACTATAGGCCTGGTGCGTGGTACCGGCACTGGTGGTACCGGGCTGAGGGCACGCACATCAGGGCGAGTACGGGGAGAAGGAACAGGGCATACTGGACCCTGGAGACGCACATTAGGCCTAGTGCGTGGTGCCGGCACTGGTGGTACCAGGCTGGGGACACGCATCTCAGGGCTAGTGCGGGGAGCAGCAACAGGACGCACAGGACTCTGGAGTCGCACAGGAGGCTTGGTGCGTGGTGCCGGAACTGGTGGTACCGGGCTGGAGACACGCACCATAGGACGAGTGCGTGGAGGAGGAACAGGGCTCTGGAGACACACTGGAAGCCTGGTACGTGGTGTAGGCACTGGTGGTACTGGGCTGGGGCGGGGAGGTGGCGCCGGAAATACCGGACCGTGCAGGCGTACTGGCTCCCTTGAGCACTGAGCCTGCCCAACCTTACCTGGTTGTATGCTCCCCGTAGCCCGACCAGTGCGGGGAGGTGGAATAACCCGCACTGGGCTATGTAGGCGAACCGGGGACACCATGCGTAAGGCTGGTGCCATGTATGCCGGCCCGAGGAGACGCACTGGTGGCCAGATGCGTTGGGCCGGCTTCATGACATCCGGCTCAATACTCAATCTAGCCCGGCAGATACGAGGAGCTGGTATGTACCGCACCGGGCTATGCACACGTACAGGAGACACCATGCGCTCTACTGCGTAACACGGTGTCTGCCCGTACTCTCGCTCTCCACGGTAAGATCGGGAAGTTGGCGCAGGTCTCCTACCTGACTTCGCCACACTACCCTTTAGCCCCCCTCCCCCAAGAAATGTTTGGGCTTGACTCACAGGCTTCCTACCGTGTCGTCGTGCTGCCTCCATTCGCCGGTATCCCTCCGCACATTGCTCCATCGAATCCCAGGCGGGCTCCGGTACTCTCCTTGGGTCGATCGCCCATCTGTCGATCTCCTCCCAGGTATTATAGCCCAGATCCTTCTCCTGCTTCCGTGCTAGCTCCTCAAAACGCCCCCTCTCTGCTTTCGCTGCCTCCAGCTCAGCTTTGGGGCGGTTATATTCTCCTGGTACTTCGCGGTCCAGAATTTCCTCCCAATTCCTATAGTCCTGTGTTCGCTGTTGTTGCCTTGATTCTCGCTGCTTGGTCCGATGATGGTGGGTAATTCTGTCACGGTCGTCTTGAGGTGAGAGAGTGGACCAAGGCGCAGCGTGAGAAAAATACATCTTCTTTTATTAGACGAAGATGAAACACGAACTAAACACTTACAAACTAAACAAAACAACAAACAACCGTGAAGCTAACGACGTAAGTGCAAACACAAGCATCAAACGTACAACATAGACAATTACCCACATTAACCTAATGCCTATGGCTGCCTTAAATATGGCTCCCAATCAGAGACAATGAATGACAGCTGTCTCTGATTGAGACCCATTCAGGCAACCATAGACTTACCTAGACAACTACACTAGACACTGCCCCATACACATACAACACCCCTAGACACTACAAAAACACATACATTCCCCATCTCACACCCTGACCTAACTAAAATAATAAAGAAAACAAAGATAACTAAGGCCAGGGCGTGACAATAAAATGTGATCTGAACTTCATCTAGGTCCCAACAATAGACAAACACAGTCTGCTTAAACTAATAACACACAAACAATTATACGTTTTCTTGTCTTTATTGAACACACAGTGTAAATATTCAAAAAAAGTATGTGAACCCTTGGATTTAATAACTGGTTGACACTCCTTTGGCAGTGTCATGCCCTGACCTTAGAGATCCTTATTATTCTCTATGTTTGGTTAGGTCAGGGTGTGACTCGGGTGGGAAAGTCTGTTTTTGGCAGAGTGTGGTTCCCAATCAGAGGCAGCTGTCTATCGTTGTCTCTGATTGGGGATCATATATAAGTTGTCATTTTCCTTTTGGGTTTTGTGGGATCTTGTTTTCTGTATAGTTTCTTAGCCTTACAGAACTGTGCGCTTTCGTTTTTTGACTTTGTTATTTTGTTTGGTGTCATCAATAAAGTTACGATGTACGCCTACCACGCTGGGCCTTGGTCCACTCTTCATCATTCCACCAACGAGAGCCGTTACAGAAGATCCCACCAAAAACGGACCAAGCAGCATGGCCAGGAGGACTGGACATGGGAGGACATCTTAGACGGGAAAGGATCCTGGACGTGGTAGGAGATCCAGGCCGGAATGGATCGCCTTCCATGGGAGCAGACGGAGGCAGCGAGGGAGGAACAACGTCGACACCGGGGTTCGCGACCTCGATGCAAGCACGAGATGCAGCCCCCCAAAATAATTTAGACCTGAGCCTTAGTCAGGGTTTAGAACTGAGCCAACTCCCCGTGCTTACCGTGGGGAGCGAGTGACCGGTCAGGCACCGCGTTATGCAGTGATTCACAGCCCGTTGCGCTCCGTGCTAGCTCCCCGCATTTGCCATGCTAGAGTAGGCATTCAGCCAGGACGGATTGTGCCGGCTCAGCGCTCCTGGTCTCCGGTGCGTCTCTTCGGCCCAGGATATCCTGCGCCGGCTCTGCGCACTGTGTCTCCGGTGCGCCTTCACAGCATCCTGTGCCAGCACCCCGCATTTGCCGGGCTAAAGTAAGCATCCAGCCAGGACGGGTTGTGCCAGCTCTACGCTCGAGACCTCCAGTGCGCCTCCACGGCCCAGTGTATCCGACTGGAGGAGGAGATTTGAGTGACTGACAACTACTGTACCATGTCATTATTTATACATTTTTTATTTACCCCTTTTTGCTCCACAATTTCATGGTATCCAATTGGTAGTTACAGTCTTGTCTCATTGCTGCAACTATCGTACGGACTTGAGAGAGGCAAAGGTCAAGAGCCATGCACCCTCCGAAACACAACCCTGCCACACCGCACTGCTTCTTGACACAATGCCCGTTTAACCTGGAAGCCAGCTGCACCAAAGTGTCGGAGGAAACGGCCAAACCCTCCCCTAACCCGGACGACGCTGGGCCAATTGTGCACCGCCCCTTGGGTCTCCCGTTCACAGCCGGCTGTGACAAAGCCTGAACTCGAACCAGGATCTCTAGTGGCACAGCTAACAGTGTGATGCAGTGTCTTAGACCACTGCGCCACCCAGGGGGCCTATTTATAGAATTTTTATTTCACCTTTATTTTACTAGGCTAGTCTTGTTGAGATTAACAATCTGTTTTAAAAGAGAGACCTGTCCAAAATTGCAGCACACATAGTTTCAGACACATTCACAACATAAAACACAAAACACTACAGTTGAAAAACATACATTTACACATTGAACACCAAGATGGTTTTGGAAAGTGTGGTGCAACTAGGGGATAAAACATTGACAGCCCCCCACTTCATTTTCTATCATAGTGTTTAACCTAAATGTAAACTCATTTAAAGGGACGAGCTCCTGTTATTTCAGATCCTTGTGAAGCTCCTTCCAAACGGAAGTGGAAGATGCTTTTTCCCTTAGCTCTGTACAGGCCTTAGGCACAGTTAACAAAACAAAGTAATGCAAGTGCAGGCGATAGTTTTCATTTGTTTGCTGGAAAATGTAGTTACACAAGTAAAATGGGAGCTGTCTCAGTATGGCCTTATAAATAAAAACAAACCAATGATTTAATTTCCTGAAGAGATAAGGAAGGCCAGCCCACTCTCATATAGAGGTTACAGTGATGTGTGAGGGTTTTGGTAACTAACTTCAGCGCCCCATGGTGCACATTGTCCAGCTTACGTAATGACGCCACAATCAATTACAGGCACGAAAGTAGCGAAAACAAGCCTCTTTCTCACTTCAAAAGAAAAACATGACTTATTACGAAAATAAAAACCCAACTTGAGCCTAAGCATTTTCACAAGACCTTCGATACCCGCTGCCACATCAGGTATGAAAAACACTGCAGCCTGTATACACACTGCAGGCTAGACTGAAAATGTAGTGACATCTAATATCTGAACATGGTGCATCACGTGTATTGAGAGCAGTACTGTGTGGAAGAACATTAATATACAGTAGCAGAGTCCCATCTAAATCAAATCAAATCAAATTTTATTTGTCATATACACGTGTTTAGCAGATGTTATTGCGGGTGTAGCGAAATGCTTGTGTTTCTAGATCCAACAGTGCAGTAATATCTAACAAGTAATATCTAACAATACACACACTCTAAAGTAAAGGAATGGAATTAAGAATATATAAATATTTGGACGAGCAATGTCAGAGCGGCATAGACTAAGATACAGTAGAATAGGATAGAATACAGTATATACATATGAGATGAGTAATGCAAGATATGTAAACATTATTAAAGTGACTAGTGTTCCAATTCTTAAAGTGGCCTGTGATTTGAAGTCTATGTATATAGGGCAGCAGCCTCTAATGTGCTAGTGATTGCTATTTAACAGTCTGATGGCCTTAATATAGAAGCTGGCCAGCTCTTCCAGACTTCAATACTCCGCCAACCCCCAGCCTCCAGCCCTGTGACTTAAAGGGGAAAGGTTTGATTGAGTTTGCGAACAGCCTGGCAACTTCAGTCCCTCTCCTCTCCTCTCACTGTAGCAGAGTGGGAGAATGCCAGAATGCAAACACTCGCTTCCCTTTGATGGCTGGGAGATCAGAGCAGGGGTAACATTCTACACGGCCACGCTAAGGTCGGCGCTACCGCAGGACATCAAACTGAATTCATCTGTTGTTAGGCTTTACTAGATTGTGGAAGATCTATTTTAAGTGCTTGATGTTTTTGTAGTATTTGTTTCTGTTCAAATCAAATGTTATTCGTCACATGCTTGGTAAACAACAGGTGTAGACTAACAGTGAAATGCTTACTTACAGGCCCTTTTCCAACAATGCAGAGTTAAAGATAAATATTAAATAGTGACACAAAGAATAAATACACAGTGAATAACGAATAACAATAACGAGTAAAAAATAACATGGCTATAAACAGGGAGTACCAGTACCGAGTCAATGTGCATGGGTACGAGGTAATTGAGATAGATGCAGTGAGCTCCAAATGTATTTAGGCAGAGACATATTTTCTGTTGTTTGTTGTTTTGCCTCTGTACTCCAGCACTTTGAAATGATACAATGACTATGAGGTTAAAGTTCAGACTGTCAGCTTTCATTTGAGGGTATTTTCATCCGTATTGGGAGAACCGTTTAGAATTTACAGCACTTTTTGTACTTAATCCCCCCCATTTTAGTGGAATAAAAGTATTGAGACAAATTCACGGCCGGTTTTCTGCTCTCAAAGTTGGGTTCATGTAAATGAGTTGGGGGGGATTCAGTGCATCTGAGAGAGAGAGAGAAAGAGAGAGAGAGAGAGAGAGAGAGAGAGAGAGAGAGAGAGAGAGAGAGAGAGAGAGAGAGAGAGAGAGAGAGAGAGAGAGAGAGAGAGAGAGAGAGAGAGAGAGAGAGAGAGAGAGAGAGAGAGAGAGAGAGAGAGTAGCAAAGAGTAGCAAAAAGAAAGTCAGTCACTCAGTCAGTGAGTGAGAAAGTAACGGTGTGTGAGAGAGAGAGTGCAGCAGCTGTGGCCTCCCACTAGCCGTTAGCAGTTAGCCTCAGTGTTAGTCTTGCTTAGGATGAAGGAGCGTTGTGCCGTGTGCCCCCTCCGCCACCAGGCTTGGCCACCATGCAGCAGCCCCCTGCCAGCCTCTCTCACCTTGCCTTCACCCTCTGTACCCTGCTGACTACTGCCCTGTGTCTGTGTGTCTGTTGACAGACGAGTCGTACCAGAAGCTTGCCATGGAGACCATGGAGGAGCTGGACTGGTGTCTGGACCAGCTGGAGACCATCCAGACCTACCGCTCCGTCAGCGACATGGCCTCCAACAAGGTAAGATTGACCTCAAAACTCCCTATGTCTTCAACCCTCTGCAGACCCATATCTCTATTACCTATACACTGACCTCCAAACTTGCAGCCGCTGCTGCTTTGCTCTGACGGAGCTGGCAACTAACTACTATATGTCACAATGTCCAATATCTCCAAGTCCAGTCATGGACTTAGTTTGTTAGGGATTTTGACTTTTGAGTGCATTTTGACTTTTGCATTTTCCCGTTGAATACATGAGAACTGAAGTTGCTGGGTAGTTTTGTAAGTGTTCTGCTAGTTATTAATGTGCCAGCCAGGGGCCATGTCAGCAGTGTACCTGTACCATATGTACAGTCAGGGACCATCCATGGTCCCTCTTATGCTTAAACTTATACTCCAGAGTCTCCTTTGACTGTTGCATGCTCGTGCAAATCAGCTGCATTTAACTACTGTATTGCACTGTAATGTGCAATTTTCCATTGAAAAAAATTGCATTGCTCAAATATGTCCTGCACAATTTAATGCAATTTCAAGTTTACTCTTGTTAAATTCTGCAAACATAGGAAGAAAAGCTCATTACTGTTGTAGAAGCTGGACAACAGGATGTCACCGGTCCTGCATTGGGTCAAACAATACACTGGAGGGGAAGAGGTGTGTGTGTGTATGCGTGTGTGTGTGTGTGTGTGTGTGTGTGTGTGTGTGTGTGTGTGTGTGTGTGTGTGTGTGTGTGTGTGTGTGTGTGTGTGTGTGTGTGTGTGTGTGTGTGTGTGTGTGTGTGTGTGTGTGTGTGTGTGTGTGTGTGTGTGTGTGTGTGTGTGTGTGTGTGTGTGTGCGAGATGCTGAAGACCCTTGCTCTGCTTGACTCTGTCTTCCTGTTTCCTTCCTGATACTCACTCAGATCAGACTACAATAGAGCTCCCAGAAGGCCTTGGGGCAGGGTTAATGGTCCCGTTTATTTGACCGATTGCTTTCGTCATCAGGACACATGCAGGACAGAAGGGACTTTTTCCTAAATACAATGGAGGAGCTCTCACACACACACTCACACACACACACACACACACACACACACACACACACACACACACACACACACACACACACACACACACACACACACACACACACCATAGGGACTGACTGGCTAACTGAATCACTGACTGGCAGGCAAAAGGACATAGAAAGTGATTGTGAGTCACTGGACAAATTAGGTTTAGTCACTCGACAGACTCACTGAACAACGGACAGATTATTGATGGAAACTTCTTCACCTTGGTTGGAAAAAGGCCAAAAACAAGAAACCCATGTGGAGACAGACTGAGAAGCTAGCCCAGCCTAAACGGTCACATGGGCAGACTGAATGACTGGGTGGCAGACTGACTGATGGAGGAGTCACTGATGCATGCTGACTCAAACTGTTCTGATTCAGTCTTAAGAATCTCCCATATAACTCCCTATGCTGCCCTGAGGGCGATACTGGTTCAGCTTTCACAATTATTTTGGTCGTTGTGATGAGATAAGATAACATTAGACACTTATTAGATCAGTCCAACAAACAGTAGGGAGAGGTTATCTGAACAGTGAACACTGATCCCATTCGTTTAAACTGAGCAGTCTTTGAGCGTGGTTGAAACACTTGATCAAGATCATCTCCTGTGTTTCTACTGTCCACTGATAAAATTACACAACTTTCACAAAGTAGCATTGAGCATGATACTGCATTCACTGTCATGAAGATAATAAACATATGTCTTAGATAACAGTTTCAGATGAGGTTGGAGACGCAATTCTTGAAGATCTGACAGCATTTGAAACCTTAGTAAAGTGCGGGGAAAGTCTACAGACTAATTCCAGTAAAACATCCCCATGGTAAAGAGCATTGAACTTTGTCACTGTCTGTCTGGCCCTCTGACTGTCTGTCTGTCTGGCCCTCTGACTGTATCAGTGTCTGTCTGTCTGGCCCTCTGACTGACTGTCTGTCTGGCCCTCTGACTGACTGTCTGTCTGTGTCTGTCTGTCTTCTGTCTGGCCCTCTGACTGTCTTTCTGTCTGGCCCTCTGACTGTCTGTCTGGCCCTCTGACTGTATCAGTGTCTGTCTGTCTGGCCCTCTGACTGTCTGTCTGTCTGGCCCTCTGATTTGATCAGATTGCCTGTAAGTGATAGGCTCTTGCTCAAACTTGCAGCTTCTGTGTAGGAGTCAAGGACAATATCAAATTTGACTGTTCCTTTTCCCTCTCTGGGATTCAAACTCTCACCTGGATTAGTTTGAACAGGTCAAATCAGGAGAACTAGGGTATCATACATTTTTCTACTGCTTCACATGGAAATCCATTGTTTGGACTAACAACAGAAATATCAGAGAGATCATATCATTGATAACAGTTTTATTGACAGTGTATAACATGTTACCCTGATGCTGGTTGCTGCAACACTAGGTTAGAGAACAGGCAGTAGACTGTCAGGGTGAGAGAGGCGGAACTACCAGAGAGGGGATGTGTGCGTCGAGCAGAAACACACTCAGGCACACACACCCAGCACCCAACTCAAAGTGAGTCAAGAGAGCTACAGCGTTTCCCAACCCTCCCCACGTCAGAGCCTGAGGCTTGGACCTTACTCATAGTCTCAGTACATACAGACTCTGCTTCCTGCGAGCCCAGACACTCTACAGGACTTAACCCAACCAAGCCGCTCAAACACACAAGATGGGAGCCTGCTGCCTGGAAAAGAAAGAGAGAAAGTTAGGAAAACTTAACGGCTGGAGAAAGGTAAAATTATCTTGGATTCGATTAGTTGAAGATTTTTCCTAGTTTGAAGCTTTTAATGCACTTATTTATTTTGGAGAAAAAATATTTTACTGTATTCTTCAAAAGTTATTCAAAAGTTATTTCTTGTGTCATGGGCAGTTGCTTTGGGGTTTTGCCAATGCTGCATGGTTTACTGAGTTTAGTTTTGTTTTATGCTGCTTCTAAGTCTCTGGGAAAACTTATTTGTCTGCCTGCAAGTCTTTCTAATGATATTTTGTGCATACCTTATGATATTTTGTGCATACCTTATGATATTTTGCGCATACCTTATCTGGGATATTTTGTACGATTTTGAGAAGTACACCAAGGTAAATGGATTCAATGCTGGTTCTTTGTCTTGACTTCAGCGGAGTGCACCTCTGTGTAAAGCTGCAACAATCTAGGATGCTTTGTCTGAGTAAGGCTGTGCCGTGCAGATAGAGTCAAGCCTATGTGGCTCTCTCAGTCGAGTTTCTGTGCTATTGCTTTGAGAGTGCACTGATGAATTCTTATCAGTTCATTAAATTAGTTCAATATTATAGAAAGTAGACTTTTTGAGAGGAGTTGACAGTCATTTGCGGCAGTTGGTTGAATGTATTTAAGGACATTGCTTTGTTGTTATTTTCTGGAACTTCTTCCACCATCTCGGTCAGATCAAACGGGATGTGTTAAAAGAGAATAACTACTTTTTATTTCCGTTAATCTCTGACGCATCTGAACGTGTCCAAACCAAGTTGTTGAGTTCATGTGGAAAGTGGCCTGGCTGATACAGTGCATTTGGAAGGTAGATTGATAAGGATTTTTTTTTTCATAAAGGCTGTGCTTAAGGCTGTAACGTAACAAAATGTGGAAAAAGTCAAGAGGTTTGAATACTTTCCGAATGCACTGTAAGTGGTGTTTCCATGCCCTGCTGCATTGAGGGAGAGGAGACCGGGGGACAGGGTCTCTGTGCTGCAGTCAGTCAGTCACCAACCAACACCTTTATTTAGATTTAGTTATGAATTGAGTTTGCAGTGAACATTTGGAGCTCCTCCAAGCCATCTCACTCTCATACAAAGGCCTCTTCAAAGACAAAACTAGAATGCTTTTCTTTACTTCACAAAGTTGTGTGAAGCATCCTGTTGATTCCTAGATGGTGCTTAAACATCCTGTTGATTTCTAGATGGTGCTTAAACATCCTGTTGATTTCTAGATGGTGCTTAAACATCCTGTTGATTTCTAGGTGGTGCTTAAACATCCTGTTGATTTCTAGGTGGTGCTTAAACATCCTGTTGATTTCTAGGTGGTGCTTAAACATCCTGTTGATTTCTAGGTGGTGCTTAAACATCCTGTTGATTTCTAGATGGTGCTTAAACATCCTGTTGATTTCTAGATGGTGCTTAAACATCCTGTTGATTTCTAGGTGGTGCTTAAACATCCTGTTGATTTCTAGGTGGTGCTTAAACATCCTGTTGATTTTTAGGTCATGTCGGTTTAGATAGAGCTGATCTCTCTGTAGGTTTAGATAGAGCTGATCTCTCTGTCGGTTTAGATAGAGCTGATCTCTCTCTGTAGGTTTAGATAGAGCTGATCTCTCTGTAGGTTTAGATAGAGCTGATCTCTCTCTGTAGGTTTAGATAGAGCTGATCTCTCTCTGTAGGTTTAGATAGAGCTGCTGACCACAACTGAATCCTCTCTGAGGGGAACTGAAACACTTTGTGTCAAAGCGTTAGGTCACTTGCCTTTACTTCTCTTTTCTTTCTTTGTCTCTCTTTTACTCTTTAATCATATATTTTCCTCTTTCTCTTTTGTCATGCAGTTTCTCAATTCCTCATACTTTCTTATTTGTGAGCTAACGATGGCACACCTACGTATACACACAGTGCCATTCGCAGCCAGAGCCGGACTGTAGTGAGTCAGTTAGAGGAAGTGAGAGGTCGTGTGTATCCGGACTCTCTATGGGGTTGGTCTCTATCTGTAAACGTACTGCGCTCATCCCTGAAGAAACATATGTCATGGTCAATCTTACCCCATCATGACCACAGTGTAATCACTGTGTGTCATAAGTTTACCAAGGCTGGGGAATCAAGCGCAACTAGATAAGATTACCTGGCACTGAAGTTGTGCGTGCTGAAGTTATATTATTACGGAACATTTGATAAAAACATGGAATTTTACTTTACAAATCCCCCATGTTGAGCAAGAGTCATATTTTACAGTCTATTCAGCTGCAGCCTGTCTGAGGACATAGTGCCCACTCGTGGCTGGAAGAGGAAATGAAATATCATTTTGAGTTTGGAGGTCCTCAATCAGTGGTGTTATTAACTCAAGTAATTTCAAAAGATGCCACAGTACATGCCTGCTTATGTGTATGTATGTCTGTCTGTCTGTCTGCCGTTGGTGGGGAGAGAGGGTGGGGAGAGAGGGAGGGGAGAGAGAAAAGGTTACAAAGTGATAGAGCGAGTGAAAGAATGGAGGGCGGAAAAGCAGAGAGAGAGAGAGAGAGAGAGAGCTCCGGTGTCAGAGAGTTGAGCTCCGGTGTCAGAGAGGCGAGCTCCGGTGTCAGAGAGTTGAGCTCCGGTGTCAGAGAGGCGAGCTCCGGTGTCAGAGAGGCGAGCTCCGGTGTCAGAGAGGTGAGCTCCGGTGTCAGAGAGGCGAGCTCCAGTGTCAGAGAGGCGAGCTCCGGTGTCAGAGAGGCGAGCTCCCGTGTCAGAGAGTTGAGCTCCGGTGTCAGAGAGGCGAGCTCCGGTGTCAGAAAGGTGAGCTCCGGTGTCAGAAAGGTGAGCTCCGGTGTCAGAGAGGTGAGCTCCGGTGTCAGAGAGGTGAGCTCCGGTGTCAGAGAGGTGAGCTCCGGTGTCAGAGAGGTGAGCTCCGGTGTCAGAGAGGTGAGCTCCACAGCAGGAGGTAAATACCCTCCCTTCACCTCTGTCTTATCTGAATGAATCATCAACACTCAACTCATCCAATATTAACATTAAATCTCAATCTCATTCACAGTCAGCTCATAGAGTTTCATTAAGATCACCACGGGTGGGGCATCCCTAAACAGATCAACACTGAAAGAGAGAGGAAGTAGGGTGAGATGCAGTGGGAATGTAACACACACAGAGGGCTGTAGTGTGTGTATGGGATATGGTGTGTGTGGTACAGAGAGGTGACAAATGCTGTGCAGCAGAGCTGAGTTCTGATGAGAGGAGATTGGATTGTTGTTGGTTGTTGTTTAGCTATAGTGTGTGTGTGTGTGTGTGTGTGTGTGTGTGTGTGTGTGTGTGTGTGTGTGTGTGTGTGTGTGTGTGTGTGTGTGTGTGTGTGTGTGTGTGTGTGTGTGTGTGTGTGTGTGTGTGTGTGTTAACTCTGCCTGGAGGCTACAGTCTAGCTCCTCCATCACTGAGACATCTCCCGCTGTTATATTTCTCATATTATTTACTATGTAGTTTTATATAAAGAGGGCTTCTTCTCTTTTAATGTTTAACTCCGTTCCTCCACCCTCCTCCCTTTCTTGGTTTGCAGAGGAAGGATAATGTGAAAGCTTTAATCTCTCCCTCATCTTTCCCAACACACGTGTATTCTGCTCGATAGAAGGCTCCTGGTAAAGATTTGTTTACCGTTTCCTACAAACAAGCTCTTATATGAGAATTCTCAGTTTCACAATCATGGATATTCCTCTCCATCCTGGATAAAGGTTTCACAATGAGCATTAAGAAACCTTGCTGAGAGGAATTGATAGCTCATAGCTCTATTAACTGATGGCCTCCAGTCTGTCTCCTACTAGAGCAGGCAGCCCATTGAACATAGGAGAGGGAGAGAGAGAGAGAGAGCAGGAGTGAGAGAGAGATAGAGAGAGAGAGAGAGAGAGAGAGAGAGAGAGAGAGAGAGAGAGAGAGAGAGAGAGAGAGAGAGAGAGAGAGAGAGAGAGATTGTTGTTGTAGTTGTTGTTAATGGTAATCCCATGTCCACTACTACTATTATTATTGCTGTTAGTCCCACCATTTATTTATATATAAATATATATATATTTTGTGTATATATATACATATATATTTTATTTAAATTTTTCGATATGTATACTTTGACAATGTAAGTAATAATAACTTGCCATGTCAATAAAGTCAATTGAATTGAATTGAATTGAGAGAGAGAGTAAATGTTGATATCTGATATCAACCCAAATTGGTGAAGGATGCAATTATCTACCAATTTTTCTTCCTCTCGCTTCGTCTCTTTGGTGTTTTCTCTCACTCCGTCTCTTTGGTGTTTTCTCTCGCTTCGTCTCTTTGGTGTTTTCTCTCGCTTCGTCTCTTTGGTGTTTTCTCTCACTTCGTCTCTTTGGTGTTTTCTCTCGCTTCGTCTCTTTGGTGTTCTCTCGCTTCGTCTCTTTGGTGTTTTCTCTCACTCTGTCTGGTGTTTTCTCTCACTCCGTCTCTTTGGTGTTTTCTCTCACTCTGTCTGGTGTTTTCTCTCACTTCGTCTCTTTGGTGTTTTCTCTCACTACGTCTCTTTGGTGTTTTCTCTTTCTCCGTCTCTTTGGTGTTTTCTCTCTCTCTGTCTGGTGTTTTCTCTCACTCTGTCTCTTTGGTGTTTTCTCTCACGCCGTCTCTTTGGTGTTTTCTCTCGCTTCGTCTCTTTGGTGTTTTCTCTCGCTCCGTCTCTTTGGTGTTTTCTCTCGCTTCGTCTCTTTGGTGTTTTTTCTCGCTTCGTCTCTTTGGTGTTTTCTCTCACTTCGTCTCTGGTGTTTTCTCTTGCTCCGTCTCTTTGGTGTTTTCTCTCACTCCGTCTCTTTGGTGTTTTCTCTCACTTCGTCTCTTTGGTGTTTTCTCTCACTCCGTCTCTTTGGTGTTTTCTCTCACTCCGTCTCTTTGGTGTTTTCTCTCGCTTCGTCTCTTTGGTGTTTTTTCTCGCTTCGTCTCTTTGGTGTTTTCTCTCACTTCGTCTCTTTGGTGTTTTCTCTCGCTCCGTCTCTTTGGTGTTTTCTCTCGCTTCGTCTGTTTGGTGTTTTCTCTCACTTCGTCTCTTTGGTGTTTTCTCTCGCTTCGTCTCTTTGGTGTTTTCTCTCGCTTCGTCTCTTTGGTGTTTTCTCTCACTCTGTCTGGTGTTTTCTCTCACTCCGTCTCTTTGGTGTTTTCTCTCACTCTGTCTGGTGTTTTCTCTCACTTCGTCTCTTTGGTGTTTTCTCTCACTCCGTCTCTTTGGTGTTTTCTCTTGCTCCGTCTCTTTGGTGTTTTCTCTCTCTCTGTCTGATGTTTTCTCTCACTCCGTCTCTTTGGTGTTTTCTCTCACTCCGTCTCTTTGGTGTTTTCTCTCGCTTCGTCTCTTTGGTGTTTTCTCTCACTCCGTCTCTTTGGTGTTTTCTCTCGCTCCGTCTCTTTGGTGTTTTCTCTCTCTCTGTCTGGTGTTTTCTCTCACTCCGTCTCTTTGGTGTTTTCTCTCGCTCCGTCTCTTTGGTGTTTTCTCTCGCTTCGTCTCTTTGGTGTTTTTTCTCGCTTCGTCTCTTTGGTGTTTTCTCTCGCTTCGTCTCTGGTGTTTTCTCTTGCTCCGTCTCTTTGGTGTTTTCTCTCGCTTCGTCTCTTTGGTGTTTTTTCTCGCTTCGTCTCTTTGGTGTTTTCTCTCACTTCGTCTCTTTGGTGTTTTCTCTCGCTTCGTCTCTTTGGTGTTTTTTCTCGCTTCGTCTCTTTGGTGTTTTCTCTCACTTCGTCTCTGGTGTTTTCTCTCGCTTCGTCTCTTTGGTGTTTTCTCTCACTCTGTCTGGTGTTTTCTCTCACTCCGTCTATTTGGTGTTTTCTCTCACTCCGTCTCTTTGGTGTTTTCTCTCACTTCGTCTCTTTGGTGTTTTCTCTCACTCCGTCTCTTTGGTGTTTTCTCTCACTCCGTCTCTTTGGTGTTTTCTCTCGCCCTGAAAACCTCTAATACTAATATCGGCTGTGGATAATGAACAGCCACTGTGGCTCTGCTGACAAATGTCAGGCAATAGAAAGAGAGGAGGAGCGAGGGAGACAAATAAAGAAAGAGATGTACAGTATAAGACGTGCCGTTCCTTCTCATTTCTCCCATTACTGCTCAGTGACGCAGGCTTCTCCCACGATTCTCTCAGTACTCTATTAATAATGTCTAAATGGCAGCACTAGTCTGTGATCCTCTGGCAGAGAGATCAAAGAGAGAGGCTTTCCTCATCCTTGCCTCTGTCAGGAAGGAGGGAAGTGGGTTGTCTGCAGAGGAGAAGAGGGGAAGAGAGGAGAGGAGGATAGAAAAGAGGGAAGGGGGATCTTGTATCTCTGGTTCCCATTCCCACCCCTCCCCCACTGCCTGGTTGTGCTGCTGGGGGCTCTCCCCTCCACTCTGCTCCACTTTCCGTCAAATCATGTGTGCTATGTACAGTGTGTTGCTGAGGCTGACAGACTATAAGTAGGGGAAAAGAGAGAGAGAGAAAGGAGACGGGAAACTGAGAGAGAGAGTATAGAGAGAGACCGGAGGGGAGAGAGAGAAAGACAGGAGGAAAAAGAGAGAAAGGGAGCAAAAGAGAGAGGAGGAGAGAGAGAAGGAGAGAGAGAGAGCCAAGAGGAAAGGGAGAGAGAGAGAGGTAGGAGGAAAGAGAGAAAGAGGGGAGAGAGATAGAGCCAAGAGGAAAGGGAGAGAGAGAGAGGCAGGAGGAAAGAGAGAGAAAGGGGGAGAGAGGAAAGAGAGAGACAGGAGGAAAGAGAGAGAAAGGGAGAGAGAGCCAGAGAAAGAGAGGATAGACAGAGACAGGAGGAAAGACAAAGAAAGGGAGAGAGAGAGGATAGAGAGACAGGAGGAAAGAGAGAGTGAAAGAGAGAATAGAGACAGGAGGAAAGAGAGAGGATAGAGACAAGAGGAAAGAGAGAGAGAGAGAGAGAGAGAGAGGATTGAGAGAGAAAGGGAGAGAGAGAGACAGGAGGAAAGAGAGAGAAAGGGAGAGACAGAGACAGAGAAATAGAGGATAGACAGAGACAGAACAAAAGAGAGAGAAAGGGAGAGAGAGAGGATAGAGATAGAGGAGGAAAGAGAGAGAAATGCAAGGAAGAGAGACTTGGAGAGAGAGACTAACAGAGAAATCCAGGGAGAGAGAGAGCCAGGGAGAGAGAGAGACTTAGTGAGAGAGCCAGGGAGAGAGAGCCAGGGAGAGAGAGCCAGGGAGAGAGAGAGCCAGGGAGTGAAACTTAGAGAGAGAGCCAGGGAGAGAGAGCCAGGGAGAGAGATAGAGAGAGAGAGCCAGGGAGATAGAGCCAGGAAGAGAGAGAGCCAGGGAGAGAGAGAGCCAGGGAGAGAGATAGAGAGAGAGAGCCAGGGAGAGAGAGCCAGGGAGAGAGAGCCAGGGAGAGAGAGAGCCAGGGAGAGAGAGCCAGAGAGAGAGAGCCAGGGAGAGAGAGAGCAAGGGAGAGAGAGAGCAAGGGAGAGAGAGCCAGGGAGAGAGAGAGAGAGACTTAGAGAGGGAGCCAGGGAGAGAGATAGAGAGAGACAGCCAGGGAGAGAGAGAGAGAGAGAGACTTAGAGAGAGAGCCAGGGAGAGAGAGAGCAAGGGAGAGAGAGAGCAAGGGAGAGAGAGCCAGGGAGAGAGAGAGAGAGACTTAGAGAGGGAGCCAGGGAGAGAGATAGAGAGAAGAGAGCTGCAGCAGTTAGAGAGCAGTGGAGTGAGATTAATACAGTGGAGGAACCCCCCTCCAGTCAGATGAGCATCGCAGTGCTTTACCTTTTTTCTCTCCTCCTCCTCTCTCCATCCCAGTATTTCTTCCCTCCTCCCCTTCTTGTCTATTATTCATCAGTGCTCAGAGCCTCTCTCAGCTCCAAATCTAGCTCATAGCTCCAGCTGCAGCCCAGTTCTGTGGATCTCCTAGCCTAGGACGTAACCACTAACCCTGACTACAGCTACAGTCTGCTCCCTTCTCTTCTTTGGTATTGGTATTTGGTATCCTCTTACCTAGACATGGAGAGCCTCACTGAGACTTCTGCTGAGAGAGAGAGCGACCAGCCGTCTTTAACTAGCTGTTCTATTATCCGTTGAGCCAGAAAGCCAAGGGAGCAGAGAAGAGGAGAGAAGAGGAGGATTCTTTTTAGCACTAAAGGAATCCCGTTCATCTGCCTCTCTCTATTTTACCACGCTGGATTACAGTAGTTCTGCGGCTGTTGCTGCTGGCTCTCTGTCCTGTAGGGAGGGGAAAACGGGCTCCAAAATGCCTGAAGCTAACTACCTGCTGTCTGTGTCTTGGGGTTACATTAAGGTGTGTATTGTATTGTTAGCTGACGTAGCTCCTCAGGATAACATGCCATGACATTATATTTACCTTCTGGTTTTGGTGTTTGAGCTGTTATAGTATTGTGGTGATGTTTTGGAGGGTGTAAACCTAAAGCTGTGTGGTTGTGTTCTATGCAGTGTGGTGGTTGTTTGGTCCTAGGTGGTCTGATGTTATGGAGCTGAGCAGAGGCTCCATCTTGGTTGCATCTTTGCAGAACACAATAGTGCTGTGGATGGGGCTAGGAATCTCTCTCTCTGACACACAGACGGTGCTACTGTTGCTGCAGTGGCGGTGCTTCCCTACAGCTGTGTTGTATGCATGGTTTTCTCATAGGCTGTATAATACACTGCAGATCTGCAGGTTTTCCTCTTGCAATATGAACCAGAAACCATGAATGTGATAATGACCAGATGGAATCTGCACTGCAGAATATTATCCTGGAGGGATTTGATTTGTTGATATGAAAACAATAAAACATTTATTTTCCAAATCCCTTTTGTACTGATTGTGTGTAATGTTTAGAGATTTGTTTGGAGATTTTGTTTGTTTGTATAAGGCTCGAATGAGCATACATATTCCCCAGTGACTGTGCTTTTCCACAGTATTCTCCTGCACCATAATGTCTTCCAGGTTTTCCAGTAGTTTCCAGGATGCTGACGTTTTCCCCCTCTCCTCTGTATCTTCTTTTCCAGTTCAAGAGAATGTTGAACCGGGAGCTGACACACCTCTCAGAGATGAGTCGCTCCGGTAACCAGGTGTCCGAGTTCATCTCCAACACCTTTATGGGTAAAGACCTGATCTCACACACACACACACACACACACACACACACACACACACACACACACACACACACACACACACACACACACACACACACACACACACACACACACACACACACACACACACACACACACACACACACACACACTCTAGGTAAATCCATTGCTTTTGATGCGTGACTGTTCCCACACACTTCTTATAGACTGATAAAGATCAATCATGCACACACAATCAATCGAACACACTTTCATACACCCACACTTGTACGCACAAATACTCATATCTTATATCTCACACATGTGTGTATACAGTATACCGCAGTGTGTGTGTGTGTGGGATTCTCCCTCCATTTTGTCTGAGTCTGGATGCTTGTTGCGGGGGTGTACTGTAAAACCATGCACCATTACCTCTTGTTAGTATTCATCCATCACTCCCAAGGCCCATTAAAACAAAACCAGATAGGAAAAGCTCGAAGCTTTGAGGTGGTTGGCTGGCTACACACTTCTTAGTGAGGTGCCTCTGCTACTGGTTGATTGACAGGTGAGCTTGTTAGGCCACATCAGAGCCAGTGGATAGAGAGAGAGGGGGGGGGGGGGGGGCTCCAGTCGTGACTCTCTGTGTGCATCCCAAATGGTACCCTATTCACTATATAGTGCACTACTGTTGATCAGAACCCTATGGGCTGGCCCTATGGACCCTGGTAAAAGTAGTGCACTACATAGGGAATAGGGGGCCATTTGGGACATAATATATGTGTGGGAGAGGAGGAAGGACAGAGGCAGGTAGAAGAACAGACAATATGGATGCCCGTGGCCTGCTATCTACCTGCGTATGTACTGTACCATGTGTGATGCACTGCCATCTGAATCTAGTCCCCTCTAGTCTCCCACTGCAGGGTCTGAGCTAGAAGATGGGGGAGAGAGATTGTGATAGGGAGGGGGGAGATGGAGAGAGATGGAGAGACTGGTATTACGCAGTAGAGGTGAGGTGGGGGTACGGTGGAATCCCCTCACAGATAACTGAGCCTCCCATTCGGTGACTCATATCCCTTTTAATGTATCTCTGTCTTTCTTCACCCCATCCCCCCTTCCTCTCTCCATCGCTCCATGCCTGAGGAAGTTAGTGCGTAGATCAGACACAGATGGGAGATGGGAGTTTCTATCACTCTACCGCTCCATAGTTCCCTGTGGGACCGAGCAGTAGGAGTGGTTTGCTGCAGGTGGTTGGCTACACATTAATATGGGAAAGAGATGCAGAGAAAGCATTAGGAAACAGACAGCTGATAGTTTGTCCTGAGCTGACCACTGACCATTGATTGGGATTATATTTCTAATTATGTTACAGCAATATCAAGCTCATTGTTTCTTTAGAAAAACAAGGCAAGGAGATAACATTGTTGACATTTATGGCTGCCATTTTCAAGTTTCCCTCTCCATTTTCCACCCACATAGTTTTTGTAAGGTCATCCTAGGATGCCTTGTTGGAGAGAGAGTTGAACCCTTTATATGTGCGTGCATCCTATTGGGCAGCTCATCCCTAAGGGACTGTGGGTTGGGGATGATGGTGTGTGTGTGAGGCCCATTCACGTGCAAGGGCTCCTCTCCTCCACAGCTGTTCATTCCACTCATCCCATAACACCCTGGCTGAACTGGCTCTTTCCGACTTGCTACCACGGTAACAGCCAGGCATAACTCATTAAGGGAATTTTAAAAGCCCAAATCCACCCACACACTCTCTCTCCATCTCTCTCTCTACATCTCTCTTTCTCTCTCTCTCTCTTTCTCTCTCTGGCATTTGGGTTTCACTGAGAGCATATAGAGCAGGCTGGAGGTAATTCAGAATTTCAGCAGAATAAACGTGAGAGAAATGGAGAGAGAGAGAGATAGAAGAGAGAGAAAGAGAGGGAAAGGAAAGAGAAGGGAAGGGAAAGAGAGGATACCTAGTCAGTTGTACAACTGAATGCATTCAACTGAAATGCATCTTCTACATTTAACCCAACCCATGGAGAGGAGAGAGACATGACAGTCTAGTCTGGGCCTCAGGGAATCAAGGTCACATTAACACTCCACCTGCATAGAACATTTTGAATTGGCAAAACCACTTCCTGACAGACAGACAGACAGACAGACAGACAGACAGACAGACAGACAGACAGACAGACAGACAGACAGACAGACAGACAGACAGACAGACAGACAGACAGACAGACAGACAGACAGACAGACAGACAGACAGACAGACAGACAGACAGACAGACAGACAGACAGACGTACAGCCACATGTCAAACAATACAGCTTCATCAGCAACACACTCTAATAAACACACACTCTAATTAACACACACTCTAACCTTTATGGAGGAAGTGTCTGCTGTGTGCTTATAAATCCAGGTTACCTTTTTTATGTGAGGGTCCTTATAAAACCCATAAAAAAATGCATTCTATTTCAATGGCCAAACCAACTGTCCCTTCCATTCACAGAGTTCTGGTCCATTGTGTGTGTAAGGGAATGGGAGAGTGGGTTCAGTGGCATGTCTGAGAAGCTAGTAGACATTGTCTCAGTGGTGATAATGATGGTGATAATGATGGTGATAATGAATTACTGTGCCAGTTTATTGCTCTTCCCCTGTTTCCCATGCATCACATGTTACAGCATGCTTAATCACCCATTGTCTATTATGACTGAAGGAGGAGAGAGGGAGAGAGAGGGAGAGAGAGGGAGAGAGAGGGAGTGAGAGGGAGTGATAGGGACAGAGGGAGAGGGAGAGAGAGAGGGAGAGAGAGAGGGAGTGAGAGGGCAAGAGAGGGACAGAGAGGGAGAGGGAGAGAGAGAGAGAGGGAGCGAGAGCGAGAGAGAGATAGGGGTAGAGTGACAGTGGTAATTGAATTACCCTCAGTGGAGAGAGACAGGTTAGTTCAGCTATGAGAGGCTTCACTGTCTACACAGCAGCACAGTTAGAGTTCATTGTAATGACATTACTAAACTGAATGGGCCATCAAACCTTCATCCTCTCTTCTCTCTGTGGTCTGTCAAACACAATGGCATGGAGTGTCCTAACCCAAAGAGATGTCCTCTCCCCCCTCAGACAAACAGAACGACATGGACATGCCATCTGTGACGCCCAAGGAGAAGGCTGGTCGGGAGAGGAAGAAGCAGCAACAGCTGATGACTCAGATCACTGGAGTGAAGAAGGTCTCTTATGGACCCTGCCTCTCCAACTCCTCCATCTCACGTTTCGGGGTCAAGACGGACAAGGAGGACATGCTCTCCAAGGAACTGGAGGATCTGAATAAGTGGGGTCTGAACATCTTTACCGTGTCAGAGTACTCCGAACATAGACCTCTCACCTGTATCATGTACGCCATCTTCCAGGTAGGTTATAACTGGCTATACACTCCTACACACACACACACACACACACACACACACACACACACACACACACACACACACACACACACACACACACACACACACACACACACACACACACACACACACACACACACACACACACACACACACACACGCACGGCTGCACCCACATACAGTATATGCATGCAATGCAGACACACACAAACACACACACACACAATATGGTACAGCTGTACATAGGTACTAAGTCATATCCTTGTGTCCCCTGCAGGAGAGAGACCTGCTGAAGACCTTTAAGATCCCGACAGAGACGTTTGTTGCGTACATGATGACCCTGGAGGACCACTACCATGGAGACGTGGCCTACCACAACAGCCTCCACGCGGCAGACGTGGCCCAGTCCACACACATCCTGCTCTCTACACCAGCCCTCGATGTAAGTTACCTAACCCCTAACCCCAGTCCACACACATCCTGCTCTCTACACCAGACCTCAACGTAAGTGGCTGACACTAGACTTTTCTTTTCTTCACACATCCCCCACACCCTACCATTACCTCACCCTTTTACCACACCCTAACATTACCTCACCCGTATACCACACCCTACCATTACCTCACCCGTATACCACATCCTACCATTACCTCACCCTTTTACCACAACCTACCATTACCTCACCCTTATACCACACCCTACCATTACCTCACCCTTATACCACACCCTACCAATACCTCACCCTTATACCACACCCTACCATTACCTCACCCTTATACCACACCCTACCATTACCTCACCCTTATACCACACCCTACCAATACCTCACCCTTATACCACATCCTACCATTACCTCACCATTTTACCACACCCTACCATTACCTCACCCCTATACCACACCCTACCATTACCTCACCCTTATCCCACACACAACCATTACCTCACCCATATACCACGCCCTACCATTGCCTGACCCTTATCCCACATCCAACCATTACCTCACCCTTATCCCACACCCTACCATTACCTCACCCTTATCCCACACCCTACCATTACCTCACCCTTATCCCACACCCTACCAGTATCTCACCCTTATACCACACCCAACCATTACCTCACCCTTATCCCACACCCAACCATTACCCTACCCTTATCCCACGCCCTAACATTACATCACCCTTATCCCACACCCAACCATTACCTCACCCTTATCCCACACCCTACCATTACCTCACCCTTATCCCACACCCAACCATTACCTCACCCTTATCCCACACCCTACCATTACCTCACCCTTATCCCACACCCAACCATTACCTCACCCTTATCCCACACCTAACCATTACCTCACCCTTATCCCACACCCTAACATTACATCACCCTTATCCCACACCCAACCATTACCCTACCCTTATCCCACGCCCTAACATTACATCACCCTTATCCCACACCCAACCATTACCTCACCCTTATCCCACACCCTACCATTACCTCACCCTTATCCCACACCCAACCATTACCTCACCCTTATCCCACACCCAACCATTACCTCACCCTTATCCCACACCCAACCATTACCTCACCCTTATCCCACACCCATCTGAGCTAATAGAACTCCACCTTAGTGCACTGTCCTTACTCTCACCCCAACCCTTGAATCTTATGGTACTGTAAGTCTTCCCCAGGGTTTTCAATCGCATTCTCCCTAAGTCATTTTCCCTCAGTCTTTAGACGGAAACCAAAAGTTATCCCCTATTCCTCCCTCTCTCCTTGCTCCCCTCCCTCCCTCACCCCATTTTGTTTGTTCTCACAGCTCCATTCTCTGTGGTTCTATATATATACAGTGGAACCTCATCAATGACGTAGTCTAACAGCGTGACCTAGCTCTCAGCATGTCACCAGCCGCTCTCCTCCGTTTTTACAGTCCCCCCATCCGTCCCTCCCTCCTTCCATCATGTTTATAGCCCTGCTCTTACAGCCAGTGTCAAACCGCTATGTATGGGTGCCTATAGAGAGACAGAGACATGGATAGCATAAGATAGTCATTTCGCTAATGTAGGCCAGCACTCATCTAGCTCTGACTAGTGTTTACACTATGTTGGCTGTTAGCGATAGCAACCCTAGCCATGGGAATCAATGGGAGTGGGCTGCACTGGGATTAGCTGTTCCCTGTAGCTGTTCTGTTCTTTGACTGTTTCTCTTGAGAAATTCTTAACCCTGGACCCTCTCTCTCACATAGGCGGTCTTCAGCGATCTAGAGATCTTGGCGGCCATCTTTGCTGCAGCAATTCATGATGTGGACCACCCGGGGGTGTCCAACCAGTTCCTCATCAATACCAGTGAGTCTTTCTCTTACACCTGTTACTGTTATGTGAATAATGTATAGAATAGATATATGAGAATTATCTATAGATACTGTATAGATATCCATATTCATCAACTGTGTTGAACAAGTGACTGATTCATTGTCTGTTGTCTCCCTCAGACTCTGAGCTAGCCCTGATGTACAACGATGAGTCCGTGTTAGAGAACCACCATCTAGCTGTGGGCTTCAAGCTGCTGCAGGAGGACAACTGTGACATCTTCCAGAGCCTGACCAAGAAGCAGAGGCAGAGTCTGAGGAAGATGGTCATCGAAATGGTTCTGGCCACTGACATGTCCAAGCACATGAGTCTGTTAGCTGACCTGAAGACCATGGTGGAGACCAAGAAGGTGACCAGCTCTGGGGTCCTGCTGCTGGACAACTACACCGACAGAATACAGGTGGGTTTATCTTCATCATCATCATCTAGACTTAGTAACATGGTTTGGATTGTGGTATGACCTCTGCTCCTTCACTCCATTTTCACCTGTCTCCTCCTGCTCTCTTCTTCAACCCTGTTCATTCATTCTCTAGCCGTCTTTCTTCATCTCTCTTTCTCTCCTACCACTCCATATCACTCTCACCTTCTTCTCTCCCTCCCTCTCTCCATCAGGTGCTGAGGAACATGGTTCACTGTGCTGACCTGAGTAACCCTACCAAGTCTCTGGAGCTGTACCGTCAGTGGACCGACCGCATCATGGAGGAGTTCTTCCACCAGGGAGACAGGGAGAGGGAGAGAGGCATGGAGATCAGCCCCATGTGTGACAAACACACTGCCTCAGTAGAGAAAAGCCAGGTATGATACGGGACATACAGAGACACACATATATACACACACACACACACATACACACTCTGACTCCTGACTCACCACTGTTCCCTTTCCCTCCCTCTCTCCAGGTGGGTTTCATAGACTACATCGTCCACCCTCTGTGGGAGACGTGGGCTGACCTGGTGCACCCTGACGCTCAGGACATCCTGGACACTCTGGAGGACAACAGGAACTGGTACCAGAGCATGATTCCCCAGAGCCCCTCTCCTCCCTGGGCCACGGAGCAGCGGGAGCAGGGTGGAGGTGAAGGGGGCCAGGCGGGAGACAAGTTCCAGTTTGAACTCACCCTGGAGGAGGAGGACTCTGAGGGTGAAGAGAAAGATGAACAGAGCCAGGGGGATGAGGAGGAGGAAGAGGATGTTTTGGGGGAGTCGTCTCGGTCTCCGGTTGACTACTTTGACTGTCAGGACCCCGAGGAATCCATGGAGCCCACGTCATCCATAGCGATAATTACCCACGATGCATCACCCACAGACACTTAATGGGCTCTGCTGCACCGCAATGGTGGTTGGTTTAATGTTTTAAACAGGAGAATTCCTGCAGCTGTGCTTTTTAACAAGCCCACGGGGGTCTTAGTTTGAGCTCGCATGGGGCGTCAGTTTCAACCCCCCCATCCTTGCACTTGCGTTAGGAGCCGGCAACAGAGGGACAGTTTCAGTGGGGCGGCTACGGAGTTCTCAGGAAAAATGCTGCGAACATTTTGGGCCTGAAGGACGGAAAGTCCTCTGAGGAAATTAAATGAAGGACTTGGGCCAATCTGGGAAATGGTTGTTTTTCCATCCCGACTGGCATCTGAAATGTCGACACTACTACTGAGAGAAGTTTTGTACCTTGTGACTTTTTTACTGAAATGGGATGTCATGAGGTAGCTTATGATCTACTGATTGATGGACATGAGTTTATACAGAGAGAAAAAAATATGGTCACTTTTTTCTTGTATCATTTGTCAGAGGACTTTTGTGTGCCTTTTTACTATTATCTTTTGAATTGTTTTTTTTATTTATTGAACACACTTTAGTATGAATGTTTTTTTTTGTTTCGTATTTTCGAAAGCTCAAGAGCAAAATCCTATTATATCTCAGACAAAGAGAACGGTCTTCCTACTAGTATTGGGCAATAGAAGAAATCCTAACTAACTTAGACAAACAATTCCTGGACATACTCATCAAATGCTAAAAACACGTTTTCCCATAATAAGAAATACACATTCTGTCATCTTAATCCATGTACAAAATCTATGTTTCTATATGAAAATTAAATGTACACAATGTACACATTCGTGTTACATGTCTAGATTGTCAGACCTCACTGTAGACAAATGGTAGGCAGATAGATGTTCACTCTAACGCCAGAAAACAGTTACACAACATTCTGACATCTAACCTGCTTCCCCACAATCTCCCTCATGGATCAAATCCTGATATCGTTCAGACTCCAAACAAATGTCAACATCATAGACAGAAATAGCACTTGGCAGCCAAAGCAAAGTTTCTTATCACATGCAGTTGGAAGGCTATTTCCAGCTTCCTCTCGAGGTATCCTGCTGTCGTCTATTACTCCTACTAGACCAAAGATTCCAGAACCTAACTGGTTCTGATAATGTAACAATATAACTAAGGGAGGACCCCCTGTCCCTGTAGAATCAGGACCGGTCCAGATGATGAAAGGTGGCCGGGCGGCTGCATGTCTAGAAGTCAGCTGCACTATAATTATTCATATGGTTTATACAGTTCAGCTATTTATTCATCCACCTAATAAAAGGGAATGAAGTTCTGCTACTACCCATTGACCTTAATCTTCCCTTCCCACTAACTGTATCACATTTCCTGGCCGGACGGGAAGTTTATCAGGATTTGGTCCGTTAGATTTAATCCTCAGATTAGATTCGGCACGTAGAAACTGTCGAATGTCTGCTGCAAACCCCAAACCCGAGGTGAAAAATACTTATTGTTGAGAACAAGAGGATGATGACCCACAGTAGTAGGTTATCTAGAGATGATGTGACAGAGACACCAAACCAAAGGGCCACGGACAGTGTAGTTCACTGTCACTGTGGGTCAGCATTAAGACCGTCAACCCCAGGCGGTCTGCAAGGCAGATTGTCCCTTACAGGCCTCCATGGCTGGTTTTCATGACGGCCTATTCAGCATCTATGACCTATTCTCCATTATTCACTTCGGTTTACTGACATACTCAAAGGTACTTCAACTACCTTATTGTCTATAACCTCACTCACTCCAGCAGGCTTACATGGTAATCGTGTGTTTGTGTGTGTGTGTGTGTGTGTGTGTGTGTGTGTGTGTGTGTGTGTGTGTGTGTGTGTGTGTGTGTGTGTGTGCGTGTGCGTGTGCGTGCGTGCGTGCGTGTGTGTGTCATAAAATATGAGTGTGAGAGTACGTGTGTGTATGCTTGTTAGTCTTTGTCACCTAGGCTCAACATGACTCCTCTTATTGTCTGTCACTAGAGCTCAAGCTGGTCCTTTGCTGTTTATAACAGTGTATTCATTACATTCAGTTGTACTGTACATAAGAGTACTGTTTCAGTCAGTGTAAATCTATTTGAATTTATATGCACTTGCATTACCTGGAAGGGGTGGTGTCTAACATGTACAGGGCTCTGCGTCGGAGTCTTTTTATATCCTCTATTTGTTTTTTTTATTATATAATAAGTCAATATATATTCGCACAAATGTTTGAGTGCCCTGAGCAGCAGCTAAAGAGACATATTCACAACCTGTAGGTTTACAACGCATAGAGGACATGTTAAACAACAGAGGCCTGGGTATAGCTATGATACGCTGTGGAGAAGCTTTGATACTGTAGTCTGTCACTAGTCCACACCGAGACGTTCTCCTCTCAGCAGCTTCTAGTAGTGACTAATCCATGCTCCTCTGTGCAACAGTTTCAATGCAGATTGCTGATTTGGGGTTCAGATCCACTGGTTCGACAGAATTAAGGAATAACAACAGACAGACAGAGTGTCTGCTCCTTTACACGTCCTTCCATGTAAAGTAGTTCAAGGGGATTATTGGTGGCATGCTACAATATCTCTGAGCTGAACGTGATGAATCGTTACAAAAATGTGATCTTCTTGTAATTGATTGTGCTATTGTGAACTATTTTGATTTGACCAAAACGTGTTAGCAGTTTTGAAATTCAAATTTGTTACCAGTATAACATTGTTAATCTATGTTAAACATTTTGGTCCGAGTTGTGTCCAAATGGTTAGCCACGCTTGGCACTATCTGCATGAGAGATGTTATTTTTTTTAATATTTTTTTTACATGTCTTTTGAATATCACATGCAGTTGGAATACCTACCTAACGCGTTACAGTCGCAGCGGACATATTCAATGTTTCACACAATGTATGGTATAATATTGTATATTGTGTTAAAATATCAGAAAATACTTTTTCTATGAAGTGATTAAAAAACAAAGCATGAATATCTCTGTCTCTGTGTCCTTATTTCACAGTGCTAGCAGCAGCTCAACCATCACACTGGATATGTTTTCATGTGGCGAGACAAGCACTCACTGTGACATCCCCCTAACAGACAGTCTGGTGCTAACATGACATAAGGCCCACAGTGACACACTAGCTGTAGGAAACCAGGCACTTCTCTTCATTTGCCATGGTCCAAAGTAGAGGTCGACCGATTAATCGGAATGGCCGATTAATTAGGGCCGATTTCAAGTTTTCATAACAATCGGAAATCGGTATTTTTGGACACCGATTTGGACGTTTTTTGTTGTAGTTTTTTTTACACCTTTATTTAATCTTTATTTAACTAGGCAAGTCAGTTAAGAACACATTCTTATTTTCAATGACGGCCTAGGAACGGTGGGTTAACTGCCTCGTTCAGGGGCAGAACGACAGATTTTTACCTTGTCAGCTCAATCTTGCAACCTTACAGTTAACTAGTCCAACGCTCTAACCACCTGATTACATTGCACTCCACGAGGAGCCTGCCTGTTACGTGAATGCAGTAAAATCCAAGGTAACTTGCTAGCTAGCATTAAACTTATCTTATAAAAAACAATCAATCAATCATAATCACTAGTTAACTACACATGGTTAATAATATTACTAGTTTATCTAGCGTGTCCTGCGTTGCATATAATCGATGCGTATCGTCGCTCCAATGTGTACCTAACCATAAACATCAATGCCTTTCTTAAAATCAATACACAGAAGTATATATTTTTAAACCTGCATATTTAGCTAAAAGAAATCCAGGTTAGCAGGCAATATTAACCAGGTGAAATTGTGTCACTTCTCTTGCGTTCATTGCACGCAGAGTCAGTGTATATGCAACAGTTTGGGCTGCCTAATTTGCCAGAATTTTATGTAATTATGACATAACATTGAAGGTTGTGCAATGTAACAGGAATATTTATGGATGCCACCCGTTAGATAAAATACGGAACGGTTCCATATTTCACTGAAAGAATAAACGTCTTGTTTTCGAGATGATAGTTTCCGGATTCGACCATATTAATGACCTAAGGCTCGTATTTCTGTGTGTTATTATGTTATAATTAAGTCTATGATTTGATAGAGCAGTCTGACTGAGCGACGGTAGGCACCAGCAGGCTCGTAAGCATTCACTCAAACAGCACTTTCGTGCGTTTTGCCAGCAGCTCTTCGCTGTGCTTCAAGCATTGCGCTGTTTATGACTTCAAGCCTATCAACTCCCGAGATTAGGCTGGTGTAACCGATGTGAAATGGCTAGCTAGTTAGCGGGGTGCGCGCTAATAGCGTTTCAAACGTCACTCGCTCTGAGACTTGGAGTAGTTGTTCCCCTTGCTCTGCATGGGTAACGCTGCTTCGGGGGTGGCTGTTGTCGATGTGTTCCTGGTTCGAGCCCAGGTAGCGGCGAGGAGAGGGATAGAAGCTATACTGTTACACTGGCAATACTAAAGTGCCTGTAAGAACATCCAATAGTCATAGGTATATGAAATACAAATCGTATAGAGAGAAATAGTCCTATAATTCCCATAATAACTACAACCTAAAACTTCTTACCTGGGAATGTTGAAGACTCATGTTAAAAGGAACCACCAGCTTTCATATGTTCTCATCCCTTATCTCACCTCACTTGCTCACATTGTATATAGACTTATTTTTCACTGTATTATTGACTGTATGTTTGTTTTACTCCATGTGTAACTATGTGTTGTTGTATGTGTCGAACTGCTTTGCTTTATCTTGGCCAGGTCGCAATTGTAAATGAGAACGTGTTCTCAATTTGCCTACCTGGTTAAATAAAGGTGAAAAAAATAAAAAAATAAAAAAATAAAAAATGTTCTGAGCAAGGAACTTAAACGTTAGCTTTCTTACATGGCAAATATTGCACTTTTACTTTCTTTTCCAACACTTTGTTTTTGCATTATTTAAACCAAATTGAACATGTTTCATTATTTATTTGAGGCGACAATTATTTTATTGATGTATTATATTAAGTTAAAATAAGTGTTCATTCAGTATTGTTTTAATTATCATTATTACAAATACATTTAAAAAAATTGACCGATTAATCGGTATCGGGGTTTTTTGGTCCTCCAATAATCGGTATCGGCATCGGCGTTGAAAAATCATAATTGGTCGACCTCTAGTCCAAAGATGTGTAGACTTTTATTGGTAGAGGCTGTCTCAGTTCTTGAAAGCCTTTCCTCAAGCACTTCGGTTTACACAAACACACACACACACACACACACACACACACACACACACACACACACACACACACACACACACACACACACACACACACACACACACACACACACACACACACACACACACACACACACACACACACACACACACACACACACACACACACACACACACACACACACACACACACACACACACACACACACACACACACCATAAAGCTATGATGTCTGCCCCCTACACTACCCCATGGCCTTGTCTGCCCCCTACCCGGCCCCATGACCTTGTCTGCCCCCCTACCCTACCCTACCCTACCCCATGACCTTGCCTGCCCCCTACCATGCCCCATGGCCTTGTCTGCCCCCTACACTACCCAACCCCATGGCCTTGTCTGCTCCCTACCCTACCCAACCCCATGGCCTTGTCTGCCCCCCTACCCTACCCAACCCCATGGCCTTGTCTGCCCCCCTACCCTACCCAACCCCATGGCCTTGTCTGCCCCCTACCCTACCCAACCCCATGGCCTTGTCTGCCCCCCTACCCTACCCAACCCCATGGCCTTGTCTGCCAACCTACACTACCCAACCCCATGGCCTTGTCTGCCCCCTACCCTACCCCATGGCCTTGTCTGCCCCCCTACCCAACCCCATGGCCTTGTCTGCCCCCCTACCCTACCCCATGGCCTTGTCTGCCCCCCTACCCTACCATGCCCCATGGCCTTGCCTGCCCCCTACCCTACCATGCCCCATGGCCTTGTCTGCCCCCTACCCTACCATGCCCCATGGCCTTGCCTGCCCCCTACCCTACCCCATGGCCTTGTCTGCCCCCCTACCCTACCATGCCCCATGGCCTTGCCTGCCCCCTACCCTACCCAACCCCATGGCCTTGTCTGCCCCCCTACACTACCCAACCCCATGGCCTTGCCTGCCCCCCTACCCTACCCTACCCCATGGCTTTGTCTGCCCCCCTACCCTACCCCATGGCCTTGTCTGCCCCCCTACCCTACCCCATGGCCTGGTCTGTTCCCCTACCCTACCCCATGGTCTTGTCTGTCCCCCTACCCTACCCCATGGCCTTGTCTGCCCCCCTACCCTACCCTACCCTACCCCATGGCCTTGTCTGACCCCCTACCCTACCCCATGGCCTTGTCTGCCCCCCTACTCTACCCTACCCCATGGCCTTGTCTACCCCCCTACCCTACCCCATGGCCTTGTCTACCCCCCTACCCTACCCCATGGCCTTGTCTGGCCCCCTACCCCATGGCCTTGTCTACCCCCCTACCCTACCCCATGGCCTTGTCTGTCCGCCTACCCCATGGCCTCGAAGAAAAAAGAGATAATGATACTGATATCTCATTTTATAAATTGAGCTACGCACACGGATTAAGGAAATACTTACATAAAATGTCAGATGTCTCCCTTCACACACAGAGAGAAGATGTTTACAAAACTTAACAAGACAAAAATACCCAGAATGGTTCCCAGCAGCAGATTGATGTAAAATAGACCATCACCCTTTCCCCAGTGGCCAGGGAAGAACATCTTACATCTTTTTTTAGCAAGAACAGGAAATGGTGACGAGGATCATGCTTAGATTTCTCTACTCTCAGTGGGAGTTTTTGGGTGTGTGTGTCTCAGTGGGAGTCTTTGGGGGTGTGTGTGTGATTTCTTTGTTGATCGTTTACTTTAAGTAAAAACAGGATGATCAGATCTTATTGAGCTAGCATATATAGCTAGCTTATACAATATATATATATGTCAATAAAGTACAGTACTATACATTCCTTTGACTCTTTAGTTTTGATCTCCTCCAGATGTGGTGTATGTCTCAGTACCAGCTGGACATCTGCAGAGAGGGTGTATGTCTCAGTACCAGCTGGACATCTGCAGAGAGGGTGTATGTCTCAGTACCAGCTGGACATCTGCAGAGAGGGTGTATGTCTCAGTACCAGCTGGACATCTGCAGAGAGGGTGTATGTCTCAGTACCAGCTGGACATCTGCAGAGAGGGTGTATGTCTCAGTACCAGCTGGACATCTGCAGAGAGGGTGTATGTCTCAGTACCAGCTGGACATCTGCAGAGAGGGTGTATGTCTCAGTACCAGCTGGACATCTGCAGAGAGGGTGTATGTCTCAGTACCAGCTGGACATCTGCAGAGAGGGTGTATGTTTGTAGTCGGAACATAGTGTTTTACAGTGAGAGTGTGTGTGTGTGTTTATGTGTGCGTGCATGTGCTTCTGCAGGGTCTTTGACGTCAATGTGGCCCTGAGAGGCCCAAATTAAACCCGGTCGTCGTAATTGGTCATGTGCAAAATCCGAAACAGGTGGGTGACAGAGGTCTCGCAGCTGAAGTGTTAGGGGACGCTTGCCCCAAGCAGCAGGTCAGGAGGTTAATCTCTACCCCCATCTACCTCTAACCCCCTTCCTCCTCTCTGTGGGAGAATCTAAATTGTATGTTTCTCTCTCCTCGCCTCCTTCTCAAAACCCAGTGGAGGAGAAGGTCAAAGTTGAGGGACCTCTGGCATTCTCCTCCAATGGGTTTTGAGAAGAAGGCAAGGAGAGAGGTCGAGAGGAATATGCAATTGAGATTATCCCCATGACCTCTTGTAAGGCCCCAGTCCATGCATCATCATAGCGTTATGGTTCTCAGCCATGTTTTAAAGACACTATTGAGGCTGGGGGCCAGCAGGATCAAATGCTGCATTCGCACATTTTCCTGGTAGAGGGCAATGTGATGCCCTCCTCCTCTTCTCCAATCCTTTTCCTCCTCTTCCTCATCTTCCTCCTTCTCTTCCTGCTCCGTCTCCTCTTGCTTCTCCTTTGTTCCTCTTCCTCATCTTCCTCCTACTCCTCCTTCTCGTCATCCTCTTGCTCCTCTTCCTCCTTCTCTCTCCTCCTCTGCCTGCCCTCCTTCTTGTCCTCCTCTTCCTCCTCCTCCTTCTCTTCCTCCTTCTCTTCTTCCTCTTCCTCTTCCTCCTCCTCCTCCTCCTCCTCCTCCTTCTCTTCTTCCTCTTCCTCCTCCCTCTCTTCCTCCTCCTCTTCCTCCTTTTTCTCCTCATTCTCTTCCTCCTTCTCTTCCCACTACTCCTTCTTCTCTTCCTCCTCCTCCTTGTTTTCCTCCTCCTCATTCTCTTCCTCCTCCTTCTCCTCCTCTTCCTTCTCCTCTTCCCCCTCCTCCTTCTCTTCCTCCCTCTCCTCCTTCTCTTCTGCCTCCTCTTCCTCATCCTCATCCTACCACACAATGGGACCCATCTCATCCAAAAAGTTGACTCAAGTTTGCCAAAACGCACCTGGAAGCACCTGGATGATCATCAAGACTCTTGGAAGAATGTTCTGTGGACAGATGAGTCAAAAGTACAACTATTTGGACCACATGGGTCCCATTATGCCTGGCAAAACCAAACACTCCATTCCACAGTAAGAGCCTTATACCAACGGTCAAGCATGGTGGTGGTAGTGTGATGATTTGGGATGCTTTGCTGCCTCAGGACCTGGATGACTTGTGTTAATAGAAGGAACCATGAATTCTGCTCTGTATCAGAGAATTATGTTTGTAAGCTGAAGCTGAAGCGCATCTGGGTCATGCAGCAAGACAATGATCCAAAACACACAATCAAGTCTACATGAAAATGGCTAAACAGCAATAAATCTGACGTTTTGGAATGGCCTAGTCAAAGTCCAGACCTAATTCCAATTGAGAGGTTGTGGCAGGACTTGAAACAAGCAGTTTATGTTTGAAAATCCACAAATGTCGCTGAGTTAAAACAGTTCTGCATGGGCCAAGAGGGGGCCAGAATTCCTCCACAGCGATGTGAGAGACTGATCACCAACTACAGGAAGTATCTGGTTGGAGTCATTCAGCTGAAGGGGGCACAACCAGTTATTGAGTGTAAGGGGGCAATTACTTTTTCACTCAGGGTTATTGGGTGTTGCACAACTTTGTTTATTAAATGAATTAAGGTTGTATTTGTTGTGTTATTTGTTCACTCAGGTTCCCTTCATCTAATGATTTTGGTTGAACACACACACACACACACACACACACACACACACACACACACACACACACACACACACACACACACACACACACACACACACACACACACACACACACACACACACACACACACACACACACACACACACACACACACACACACACACACACACACACACACACACACACACACACACACTGGCTCCTCCGCAAGGAAGGGAGTCATACCTATGAATAATCAATCTATGGTTGGTAGCAGGAAGAGACAGTAGATTCTGGAAGAGGAACGGAGTGCCAGGCAGCACTCATGCTGGTGTGTGCGCACTGCGTAGGTCATGTCTTTATTCTATAGGCTTTCCTGTACAAAGGCTGTCAGTCTCCCTCTTCTAACCCCTAACCCTAACATTTAAAGTTAGCTTCAGACTCATGGTGTGAGTCTGTAAATGTCATAGCTGAGTGCTTTCCCCGGGCATGTAGAGCGGTGTAAAGGATGGTGCTGAGCTGTTTTAGCAGTGCGTAGGGGAGCTGAGGCTCTGCGTGTGGAGTCAGGGAGAGAGAACATATGCTATATTACATGACACATCTCAGCTGATGTGAAATAACTCACTGATGAGTAAGACTAGGCGGCGCAGGGGCTGTCAGGAAGGAGCAGGGGCTGTCAGGAAGGAGCAGGGGCTGTCAGGGAGGAGCAGAGGCTGTCAGGGAGGAGCAGGGGCTGCCGGGAAGGAGCAGGGGCTGTCGGGAAGGAGCAGGGGGTGTCGGGAAGGAGCAGGGGCTGTCGGGAAGGATGAGAGGCTGTCGGGAAGGAGCAGGGGCTGTCGGGAAGGATGAGAGGCTGTCGGGAAGGAGCAGGGGCTGTCAGGAAGGAGCCGGGGCTGTCAGGGAGGAGCAGGTGCTGTCAAGAAGGAGCAGGGGCTGTCGGGAATGGGGGTGTATGTGTCCCTCTGTTATCTTCTGCTGTTCTTCGCCAGAGGGGAGCTCCGACACAATGTTCTGGCCTTTGATGTGTGCTGTGCGGTATGTGTAGGAGTGACCCATATTCACTCTCCCCAGTGGCTCCACAAGGAACCTCACCACACAACTGCGCACGGTACAGCATAGCACAGATCAACATAACAGCACAGCATAGAACCACATAACAACAACACAGAACAACAACATAGCACAGAACAACATAACATCAACATGGAACCACATAACATGAGACCTTGAAGTAGTTGTTCCCCTTGCCCTGCAAGGGCTGCGGCTTTTGTGGAGCAATTGGTAACGACTTCGTGGGAGGCAGTTGTTGATGTGTGCAGAGGGTCCCTGGTTCGAGCCCAGGGAGGGGCGAGGAGAGGGACGGAAGCTGTTACATAGGGTTTCTGGGATGATGGTGTTAATGTGAGCCATGACCAGCCTTTCAAAGCACTTCATGACTACGGACGTGAGTACTACGGGTCTGTAGTCATTTAGGCAGGTTACCTGAGTGTTCTTGGGCACAGGGACTATGGTGGTCTGCTTGAAACAATTACAGACTCAATCAGGGACATGTTGAAAATGTCAGTGAAGACACCTGCCAGTTGGTCAGCACATGCCCGGAGCACCCGTCCTGGTAATCCGTCTGGCCCCGCAGCCTTGTGAATGTTGACCTGTTTAAAGGTCTTACTCACGTCGGCTACGGAGATCGTGATCACGCAGTCGTCCAGAACAGCTGATGCTCTCATGCATGCCTCACTGTTGCTTGCCTCGAAGCGAGCATAGAAGTGATTTAGCTCGTCTGGTACGCTCGTGTCACTGGGCAGCTCGCGGCTGTGCTTCCCTTTGTAGTCTGTAATAGTTTGCAGGCCGTGCTACGACGAGCATCGGAGCCGGTGTTACCATACAGACTTAATCTAAAATGGATTAAATAAAACACTTTCCTCATCAATCTACACACAATACCCCATAATGACAAAGCGAAAACAGGTTTTAAGAATTGTTTGCAAATTTATAAAAAATTAAAACAGATACTATATTTATCTAAGTATTCAGACCCTTTGCTATGAGACAAGAAATTGAACTCTGGTGCATCCTGTTTCCATTGATCATTCTTGAGATGTTTCTACAACTTAGAGGCCACCTGTGCTAAATTCAATTGACTGGACATAATTTGGATAGGCACACACCTGTCTAATTTGTAATATATTTGCAAAAATTTCCAAAAACCTGTTTTTGCTTTGTCATTATGGGCTATTGTGTGTAGATTGATGAGGACAAAAAAAAGATTTAATCCATTTTAGAATAAGGCTGTAACTACAAAATATGGAAAAAGTCAAGTGGTCTGAATACTTTCCGAATGCACTGTAATTATAAACACAGTTTATACAGGTTTTATACAAATTTTCTGTATAAATAGCCTTTCAAACGTATGTAAACAGTCCACAAAGTATCAATTTTTGTTTTCTTGGAAAGCTGTGAGTGCTATTATATGATACAATATCAGTACTTGTTGCATTTACAACTTCGTCTAAGTCCTATCATCAACTGATTGGTGTGGTGTATGGCTGTGGATTGGCTGCATTGTTTAAATTGAATGTTGGCATATTGGCATTTATCATTCCTCTAAAACTGTCTGACTAGCTAGCTAACACATACATTGCAGATACATTCTTCAACTTCATTATTTTACACTATCTTATCACAGCACTGGCAAACCATGGTTGACCAACTCCCTGACCAAAATGGCTGACCTTTATCCCATCATAAGAAGGTTCATGTCCATTCTAGTATTTTAATTCCTAATTCTATGATTCTATATGCATTTGGGCAGGAGTTTTTCCAGACCACATGACCTAACCAAGTAGTCAGGAAAAACTGTAAGGCTGTAACAGTGTTACAGAGTGTTCTTCAGTGTAGACTGTGGTAGAGGTTGAGTAGAGAGTGGCTCCACAATAACCAGATCCACTCTGGGAGTAAACAATATACACAAGGTTTCTGTGAAGAGGTGGGCTCACTGCTCAGTCTTACTGGAAGAGGTATGGTGTGATGTCACCAAAACATACAGCTGTTCAATCGAGTACAGGCTTAACTGAATGATAATAGAGACAGAATACGGAGATTTGAATAGTTTGGGGTAGGCCTCGTCTCAGAGGAATGCTCCTCAGAACTGATGACAGGTTGCCCTAGGCTGGGCAGCTAAGCATCGAAACACCCCCCTGCTTGGAGATTGGGTTTCCGATGACAGGCCTTCAAGTTATTGTGGTGATGGGGAGGTGGAAGGTCAATGGAAGACGGTTGCTGCAAAACATCAAGTGAGAGACAATGGGTGAGTTGACATAAATAGTCCCCTAGATTGACAGAAAGGGAAGTGATTATTGCACGAGTGAGCCCATAGAATTACCTTCGTGTTCCATGCTCATTGGCTGAAGTTAAATAGGTGAATGACATTCCACACGCTTGCTAATGGTAAAGTGGAGAGACGTGACACTATCCTGATGTGGTAAAATTATTAACACTCCCATATCAATACCTGCTATGCTGATGGGGTGACATGGACACTCCCATATAAATATCTGCTATGCTGATGGGGTGATATGGACACTCCCATATCAATACCTGCTATGCTGATGGGGTGATATGGACACTCCCATATCAATACAGTACCTGCTATGCTGATTGGGTCAAATTAACACTTCCATATCAATACCTGCTATGCTGATGGGGTAACGTTATATACACTATAAAAACCTGCTACGCTGATGAAGTATCGTTAAAACTCCTACAATATAAATACCTGCTATGCTGATGAGTGAGATAGGAAGTGATGTGAGTTATAGAGTCTACTAGATGAATGAAGTGACAATCCATTCAGACCAGCCTTACTGATTGAACTTTTGTAACTACATTTAGCCCATTATAATTAGTATAAGACTATTGGGGCCGCTGCCACCAGTGAGTCGTCGCCCCTGAGTCACTGTCCTGATGTCCTCCTCTGAAAGGGAAGGTATATCCCCTCAGCTCCCTTGGCCCATGTTTTGTGTGTCACGTCTGTCTCAGACCTGAGACCCCCCCCCCCATTCACCCCTCCCAGCCAGCCCTGGCGCTGAGAGATGCTGATTAGGCAGCAGCGGACATAAACTAAAACAACATTCAACCAGGCCAGGCGAGGGCCAGCCAGTCAGTCAGCTTGGCAGTGATAAGGTGGGTCTGTGTCCGTGTGCCTACGTGCCACTCGGCCAGCCACGTACTCTCTCTGTCTGTCTCGCCCACAGTGACCTAATGACACCCCAGACACAGCTCACGCTCTGCCCTGCCCACTAGAGAGGGAGAGACTGGTAGTAAGAGTGAGGGTATCCAGGCATTTTATGGTAATTAGCATTGGTTGTTGGTATGATGACGTTTGATTGTTCTGTTGCTATACAGTTGAAGTCAGAAGTTTACATACACCTTAGCCAAATACATTTAAACTCAGTTTTTCACAATTCCTGACATTTAATCCTAGTAAAAATTCCGTGTCTTAGGTCAGTTAGGATCACCACTTTATTTATGTATGTGAAATGTCAGAATAATAGTAGAGAGAATGATTTATTTCAGCTTTCATCACATTCCCAGTGGGTCAGAAGTTTACATACACTCAATTAGTATTTGGTAGCATTGCCTTTAAATTGTTTAACTTGGGTTAAACGTTTCGGGTCGCCTTCCACAAGCTTCCCACAATAAGTTGGGTGAATTTTGGCCCATTCCTCCTGACAGAACTGGTGTAACTGAGTCATATTTGTAGGCCTCCTTGCTCGCACACGATTTTTCAGTTCTGCCCACACATTTTCTATGGGATTGAGGTCAGAGCTTTGTGATGGCCACTCCAATACCTTGACTTTGTTGTCCTTAAGCCATTTTGCCACAACTTTGGAAGTATGCTTGGGGTCATTGTCCATTTGGAAGACCCATTTGCGACTAAGCTTTAACTTCCTGACTGATGTCTTGAGATGTTGCTTCAATATATCCACATAATTTTCCTCCCTCATGATGCCATCTATTTTGTGAAGTGCACCAGTCCCTCCTGCAGCAAAGCACCCCCACAACATGATGCTGCCACCCGTGCTTCACGGTTGGGATGGTGTTCTTCAGCTTGCAAGCGTCCCCCTTTTTCCTCTAAACATAACGATGGTCATTATGGCCAAACAGTTCTATTTTTGTTTCATCAGACCAGAGGACATTTCTCCAAAAAGTACGATCTTTGTCCCCATGTGCCGTTGCAAACCGTAGTCTGACTTTTCTATGGCGGTTTTGGAGCAGTGGCTTCTTCCTTGCTGAGCGACCTTTCAGGTTATGTCGATATAGGACTCGTTTTACTGTGGATATAGCTACTTTAGTACCTGTTTCCTCCAGCATCTTCACAAGGTCCTTTGCTGTTGTTCTGGGATTGATTTGCACTTTTCACACCAAAGTATGTTCATCTCTAGGAGACAGAACGTGTCTCCTTCCTGAGCGGTATGACGTCTGCGTGGTCCCATGGTGTTTATACTTGTGTACTATTGTTGTACAGATGTGTGGTACCTTCAGGCATTTGTATAGTTTAAACAGGTGCAGTTAATACAGGTAATGAGTGGAGAACAGGAGGGCTTCTTAAAGGAAAACTAACAGGTCTGTGAGAGCCGGAATTCTTACTGGTTGGTAGGTGATCAAATACTTATGTCATGCAATAAAATGCAAATGAATTACTTAAAAATCATACAATGGGATTTTCTGGATTTTTGTTTTAGATTCCATCTCTCACAGTTGAAGTGTACCTATGATAAAAATGACAGACCTCTACATGCTTTGTAAGTAGGAAAACCTGCAAAATCGGCAGTGTATCAAATACTTGTTCTCCCCACTGTATATGTATATATATGTGTATATATATATTTATATATAATATATATATATATATATACACATACATATATGTGTATGTATATACACTGCTCAAAAAAATAAAGGGAACACTAAAATAACACATCCTAGATCTGAATGAATGAAATATTCTTATTAAATACTTTTTTCTTTACATAGTTGAATGTGCTGACAACAAAATCACACAAAAATTATCAATGGAAATCAAATTTATCAACCCATGGAGGTCTGGATTTGGAGTCACACTCAAAATTAAAGTGGAAAACCACACTACAGGCTGATCCAACTTTGATGTAATGTCCTTAAAACAAGTCAAAAGGAGGCTCAGTAGTGTGTGTGGCCTCCACGTGCCTGTATGACCTCCCTACAATGCCTGGGCATGCTCCTGATGAGGTGGCGGATGGTCTCCTGAGGGATCTCCTCCCAGACCTGGACTAAAGCATCCGCCAACTCCTGGACAGTCTGTGGTGCAACGTGGCGTTGGTGGATGGAGCGAGACATGATGTCCCAGATGTGCTCAATTGGATTCAGGTCTGGGGAACGGGCGGGCCAGTCCATAGCATCAATGCCTTCCTCTTGCAGGAACTGCTGACACACTCCAGCCACATGAGGTCTAGCATTGTCTTGCATTAGGAGGAACCCAGGGCCAACCGCACCAGCATATGGTCTCACAAGGGGTCTGAGGATCTCATCTCGGTACCTAATGGCAGTCAGGCTACCTCTGGTGAGCACATGGAGGGCTGTGCGGCCCCCCAAAGAAATGCCACCCCACACCATGACTGACCCACCGCCAAACCGGTCATGCTGGAGGATGTTGCAGGCAGCAGAACGTTCTCCACGGCGTCTCCAGACTCTGTCACGTCTGTCACATGTGCTCAGTGTGAACCTGCTTTCATCTGTGAAGAGCACAGGGCGCCAGTGGCGAATTTGCCAATCTTGGTGTTCTTTGGCAAATGCCAAACGTCCTGCACGGTGTTGGGCTGTAAGCACAACCCCCACCTGTGGACGTCGGGCCCTCATACCACCCTCATGGAGTCTGTTTCTGACCGTTTGAGCAGACACATGCACATTTGTGGCCTGCTGGAGGTCATTTTGCAGGGCTCTGGCAGTGCTTCTCCTGCTCCTCCTTGCACAAAGGCGGAGGTAGTGGTCCTGCTGCTGGGTTGTTGCCCTCCTACGACCTCCTCCACGTCTCCTGGTGTACTGGCCTGTCTCCTGGTAGCGCCTCCATGCTCTGGACACTACGCTGACAGACACAGCAAACCTTCTTGCCACAGCTCGCATTGATGTGCCATCCTGGATGAGCTGCACTACCTGAGCCACTTGTGTGGGTTGTAGACTCCGTCTCATGCTACCACTAGAGTGAAAGCACCGCCAGCATTCAAAAGTGACCAAAACATCAGCCAGGAAGCATAGGAACTGAGAAGTGGTCTGTGGTCACCACCTGCAGGACCACTCCTTTATTGGGGGTGTCTTGCTAATTGCCTATAATTTCCACCTGTTGTCTATTCCATTTGCACAACAGCATGTGAAATGTATTGTCAATCAGTGTTGCTTCCTAAGTGGACAGTTTGATTTCACAGAAGTGTGATTGACTTGGAGTTACATTGTGTTGTTTAAGTGTTCCCTTTATTTTTTTGAGCAGTGTATATATATATGTATATGTATATGTGTGTGTGTATATATATATGTATATGGGATAGGGCAGTGCGATGGCGTCTATTGGGTTGGTATGCAAATTGCAGTGGGTCTAGGGTGTCTGGTAAAATGGAGGTGATATGGTCCTTAACTAGCCTCTCAAAGCACTTCATAATGACAGAAGTGAGTGATGTGGAGCGATAGACATTTAGTTAAGTTACTTTCACTTTCTTGGGTACAGGAACAATGGTGGACATCTTGAAGCAAGTGGGGACAACAGACTGGAATAGGGAGAGATTGAATATGTTCGTAAACACTCAAGCCAGCTGGTCTGCGCCTTCTCTTTGGATGCGGCTATGGATGCCTTCTGGGCCGGCAGCCTTGCGAGGGTTAACACGCTTAAATGTCTTACTCACGTCAGCCACAGAGAACGAGAGCTCACAGTCTACGGGAATGGTGGCCCGCGTCGGCGGCACTGTGTTTCCCTCGAAGCAGGCGAAGAAGGTGTTTAGCTTGTCCGGGAGCTAGACGTTGGTGTCCGCGACGTGGCTGGTTTTCCCTTTATAATCTGTGATTGTCTGGAGTCTCTGCCACATACGCCCCGTCTGAAACCGTTGAATTGCAACTCCACTATGTCTCTGTACTGACGTTTCGCCTGTTTATTTGCCTTACAGAGGTCATACCTGGACTGTTTGTACTCAACCATATTCCCAGTCACCTTGCTATGGTTAAATGCGGTGGTTCGTGCTTTTAGTTTTGTGTGAATGCTGCCATCTATCCAGGGTTTGCACAGTGTAGTTTCTTGAGCCGTTGTGGTATCGGCTTGAGGGGGAATATACACACCTGTGACGATGACCGAAGATAATTATCTTGGGAGGTAATGCGGTTGGCATTTGATTGTGAGCTATTCTAGGTTGGTGAACAAAAGGACTTGAGTTCCTGTACATTACTATAATCACACCATGAGTAGTTAATCATGAAACATACACCTCCACCTTTCTTTTTCCCGGAGAGTTCTTTATACCTGTCTACGCTATGTACTGAGAACCCAGCTGACTGTATGGACGGGGACAGTATATCCAGAAAGAGCCATAATTCTGTGAAACAGTATGTTACAGTCCCTGACTCTCTGGAAGGAGATCCTCGCCCTGAGCTTGTCTACTTTATTGTCCAGAGATTGAACATTAGCTAGTAATATACTTGGAAGCGGTGGGTGGTAGAGTCCACTCCGAATACCTCTGCTCCGCCAGCTGCGTCTTGGATCAGTCTCTGGGATAAGTGGAATTGCCTTGGGGGGTACGAAGAAAGGGTCCAATTAAGGAAAGTCATATTTCTGGTCGAAATGCTGGTGATTTACTGCCGCTCTAATATCCAAAAGTTATTTCCGGCTGTAATAATAACCCCCGCCAAAATAAAAAATAATACTGCATAAGTTGCTTAGGAGCCATGAACAGTGCGACCATGTCTATCGGCGCCATCTTGTTAGGATAATTTAGTTGCTATTGGCAGCCTGCAGTACCCCAGTCAGCATTTAACTTGTGTTACTCAATCAGAGGTGGCAGCACTCAGCACTGAACGTAACTTCCTGGAATAGCTCAAACTGTGCATGTTATGTCTCCATGAGATGCCATCTTAACCGACTTCATTTGTTTGTGAACCATGTCAATGTAGACAAACACTGTATGGCCTCAAAACATGGTTAAAACTACAATTTTGATGACATGGATGGTCAATCCTTGCATCCAGAGCTCTTTCTATGAATTTGAAAGTGGTTACAATTCTCCATCCCCATCCTTCAGCTTTTACCTAAACAGTGGCAGGGAAGATCCTTTGTTATTATTTGAACAGCAGTTTGCCCCTTTAAAGGTACACTAAGTAGTATGACATCATCATATACAGAAAAGTGACTTACTGTGGAGTGGCCTAAATTGAAGGACTTGACTATGAATTTCTCTGTCCTCTCTCCTTGCTCTCTCTACGGAGACCCCACCACTGTAATGAAAAGAGCTGCCTCAGCCAAAGGATCAATACTTCTGTGTGGATGTATAGCTAGAATTAGAAGGAATAAGATCACATTTAGACTCTATTGTGCAGGTGATTTATTTGCATCGCTAGGTAATCACATATTATGTATGGTCTGCTGCAATGACAGTGTTTTCAGGATGTTTTGTGTTAAGACTCTAGCTCTGCTCTGTGAGGAACTCTTTCCTTTCAAAGACATCTGTGGTGTGGTGAATTTTCTTTATATCTGAAAGGTATTGCCGGCGACAAAGCCTGTACTTGTATTTGCTGCAATAATCATGATTGCCGTAATATATTTAAAAGTCCTGCGAACCCCTCAGAAGAAAGGTCAACGTACATCTTACCGTCTTTCCCTCGCATTAAATCATGAACATTCAATTGTTTAGTATTTTAATCAACTTTTAATTTCATTTATAGTGACAGAGGGGTACAAAGAAAACAAAGAGTAGTCACATTAACCCTACCTCCACCTGAAGCACTGACACAACGCATAATATTTTACCACGAACACTGCAGCAGAAGTGAACTCATTCTCTGCTACTCATTTGTTTGCATGAGGCTACAATACATCAAGTTTCCTAGGGAAGCTGTGAAGCTAGCTGTAGCCTATTGCATGATTGTGTTCATGAGTCTGTTATTAAAGGTGTATGTATACAGATTTTCATTAAATCATGTATGGCTACAAATATTGTATATACATTCCTTCATATGGGCAGAATATTGTAGCCTAGGCTTATATACATTTGTTCATATGGGTATATAAACTGTGGCTCCTTGAAAGCGCCTCAGCTACAGCATTTGTTTGTCTGAAAGGGTAGCCTACACTATGTCGCCAGGAATGCCCCCACGAAACCTGGAGATAGTTTCGAAGCATCACTGAATGGGCATTAAACTTTTTGGTAAAGAAATGCCGCTTCTGAAGCAAGGCTAAAGTCCATCGCTAGGCAACCAAAACTGTCAATTAAATTATCTCGAGCTGCCTACGCGCAGCCCATTCACTCCTAAGAAAAGTTATTTGAAGTTTGTTTAATACAATGGCTTACCAATACATGTAGTAGAAAGAAAACACATCTGTCTACCCTACCATAAAAAACTGCAGAAAAACTACACAACAGGATATCAATCAGCAACGTTTATTCCCCCACCCACACTCAGTCATGAAATTAAACAAACAGAAAAGGGCAGGATACTAAACCTTTACCCTCACACCCTCGCTCCCTCAAAACACACACATTTAATAGGATGCAGCAGAACCGCAGGAAAGGAAGTGTAGCTAGATTTAAATATTTAGTATATGTCAATCTAGCAAGCCAACCAACTAAAAGCAACTCTCTCTAGACAATGTTTTGATTTGTTGCAAACGTTAGATTGTTAGCTACCTAACTGGCTAGCCACCTTTTGAAAGGGAGCCATATAAACATTGCCCTTTTTTTTCAGGCAACATACTGCAAATCCTATGTGAATTCCAATCCTGGTGTTGTGCCCCACATTCAGCCAAGGGGAAACAACAGACTGCTGCAACCTGATTGGCTGAATACAATACGCAGTGGAGGAAAAAGTACCCAATTGTCATACCTTAATAGAAAATGACTCAAGTAAAAGTGAAAGTCACCAGTAAAATCCTACTTGAGTAAAAGTATTTGGTTTTAAATATACTTAAGTATCAAAAGTAAATGTAATTGATAAAATATACTTTAGTATTGAAAGTTTAAGTATACGTAATTTCAAATTCCTTATATTAAGCACACCAGACGGCACCATTTTCTTTTTTTCCCTCAACTAGCAGCTTCATAAAAAATTACCCGCAAACACCAGTCTCAACGTCAACAGTGAAGAGGTGATTCCGGAATGCTGGCCTTCTAGGCAGAGTTCCTCTGTCCAGTATCTGTGTTCTTTTGCCCATTTTAATCTTTTATTTTTATTGGCCAGTCTGAGATATGGCTTTTTCTTTCAAACTCTGCCTAGAAGGCCAGCATCCCAGAGTCGCCTCTTCACTGTTGGCGTTGAGACTGGTGATTTGCGGATACTATTTAATGAAGCTGCTAGCTGAGGACTTGTGAGGCATCTGTTTCTCAATCTAGACACTCTAATGTACTTGTCCTCTTGCTCAGTTGTGCACCGGGGCTTCCAACTCCTCTTTCTATTCTAGTTAGAGCCAGTTTGCGCTGTTCTGTGAAGGGAGAAGTGCACGAGATGTTGTACGAGATCCTCAGTTTCTTGACAATTTCTCGCATGGAAAAACCTTCATTTCTCAGAACAAGAATAGACTGACGAGTTTCAGAAGAAAGATCTTTGTTTCTGGCCATTTTGAGCCTGTAATCAAACCCACAAATGCTGATGCTCCAGATACTCAACTAGTCTAAAGAAGGCCAGTTTTATTGCTTCTTTAATCAGAACTACAGTTTTCAGCTGTGCTAACATAATTGCAAAAGGGGTTTTCTAATGATTGCAAAGGTTTTAAAAGATAAACTTGGATTAGCTAACACAATGTGCCATTGGAACACAGGAGTGATGGTTGCTGATAATGGGCCTCTGTACGCCTATGTAGATATTCCATTAAAAATCAGCCGTTTCCGGCCTCCCAGGTGGCGCAGTGGTCTATGGCACTGCATCGCAGCGCTAGCTGTGCCACCAGAGAATCTGGGTTCTCGCCCAGGCTCTGTCGCAGCCGGCCGCGACCGGGAGGTCCGTGGGACGACACACAATTGGCCTAGCGTCGTCCGGGTTAGGGAGGGTTTGGCCGGTAGGGATATCCTTGTCTCATCGCGCACCAGCGACTCCTGTGGCGGGCCGGGCACAGTGCGAGCTAACCAAGGTAGCTAGGTGCACGGTGTTTCCTCCGACACATTGGTGCGGCTGGCTTCCGGGTTGGAGGCGCGCTGTGTTAAGAAGCAGTGCGGCTTGGTTGGGTTGTGTTTCGGAGGACGCATGGCTTTCGACCTTCGTCTCTCCCGAGCCCGTGCGGAAGTTGTAGCGATGAGACAAGATAGTAATTACTAACAATTGGATACCATGAAATTGGGGAGAAAAGGGGGTAAAATGTAATTACATTTTTCTTTTTTTTATCAGCCGTTTCCAGCTACAATAGTCATTTACAACATTAACAATGTCTACACTGTATTTCTGATCAATTTGATGTCATTTTAATGGACACATGTTTTCTTTTTCTTTCAAAAACAAGGACATTTCTATGTGACCCCAAACTTTTGAACGGTACTGTATAAAAAAAAAAAATTATGCTGCAGCACCCCCACTTCTCACGGCTATGGTAAACACTGCTGCTGTTGTTGTCAACAAGGGATTTGAAGGGATCCAGAGGGGATTGATGGAGGAAAGATGTGCCAAGTGCAAGACTGCCCTCTGCTGCTGCAGATTGATAGAAAAAGGGGGTAAAAGTAGGTCAAAGAGAGAGAAAGAGACAAAGGGAGTGAGAGAGGGAGAGGATGAGGGGGATGCCTTGGCAGCCTATTTTTTTCCAATTCTCCTGCATTTGAAATGGAAATTCCCCCCACCTTGTTCCAGTGTCAATCCTGTGGAAGGAATAGCTGCCAATTAAGAACTACTTTATCATGACTTAAACCTACTTCAGATGTAAATGTCGAGGGCAAGATGTCGAGCTCGGCTGAAAGTGGTGGAGGAAAGGGAGATTCATCGAGATGAGATTACACTGCAGAAGCAGGCTCCGCTCTGATATACTGATATCAATGACATCATTCTCACTGCTCGGGAGCTGAGAGGGCGATGCATGACTGTAAGGATAGGTCATTCAGTATTTTGAGAGTCAGTTGACCCAGCCAGCTGTCATGTTTTATATATGAGTTATAAGTGTGTAATAGATGTAGGGCCATCAGGACTCATAATCCAATCACAGCTATACTGGTTTGATGGAGACTATATCAGATCAGGCCTGCTGAGACGGGCAGTGTCCCGCTTCAACTGGATAGTCTAGGCTTAGAACAACTGTGTCCTATCTGGTTTTACATTTCTTGATGCATTTTAATGTGTCCGTCTGTCGTTACAGTCATGCAGTCTAAGACGACATAAAAATAAAAGGTATTAGCCGCTGATATTGTGCAATCTATTGCGTTATTTGTTTCTGCCATTAGGATTAAATTGCATTTTGATGTGGTAGGTAATTTGATCTGTTTTAGACCAACTCCTCTATTTAACATTAGGTGACCCCTGACATCTAAGGGTGGTTGACCGTTGCATAACAGTGGCATTTAAAATACATCTCAACACTTCTGCCAAGTGTTATAATCAGAGTGATGAGTTTACAAGGCCAGTGTTATGAGAGGGAGGGTGAGAGATGCACTGTTACAATACACCCAGCAGAGGGAAGCATATGGCACTAATGTCTCTGCAGCAGAAAGTTTGTCTTTACATCCTTTTTATGGTACAGTTTTATTTTCTGCGTAAATGAAAGACTGTTAAAGAGGGCTGAACTTCCTGATTTAGCCTTGGTTTCAATTCTACTTATTAGGAAATGCGACAGAATGAGATTTGTGTTTTTGAGGAGTCCTTTAATGTGTGTGTGTGTGTGTGTGTGTGTGTGTGTGTGTGTGTGTGTGTGTGTGTGTGTGTGTGTGTGTGTGTGTGTGTGTGTGTGTGTGTGTGTGTGTGTGTGTGTGTGTGTGTGTGTGTGTGTGTGTGTGTGTGTGTGTGTGTGTGTTCGAATGTGGGAAGCGTTTGTACTCACTCAGCCAAAACAGTACAAAGTTAGTCACTCACCCGTTTAGATAACTTGAAACAGTCTAACCAGGTCTTGTGTCTGGAAAGTAGCCTAGACTAGCTAGCAAGCTAGCCAATTTATTTAGCCAATTAGCTTCAGCAGGCCGGAGCGATCTATGGGGCTAGTTAGGGACTCAAAAAAAATTACACAATGTAAATGGGACAATATTTACATGTTGCACACCTTTTAGTTGTCTCATTAAATGCTTTCAATATTTATTATACATTTCTACAATTTATAGTTGGTTTGAGGTTTTACATTTTGTAAATGACTGATGTTCCCTAACTTGCCCATAGGGATATCCAATATTAAACCAAATTTACTATGGGCGTGACGATCCAGTCATGTGCAGCTGCGCTCTGAATTTATGATTACTTCGGTCATGTGGGCATGTGGGCTGGATTTAAATACACCCAACCCAAGGAAAACTGTTACGGTGCCATTTTATTCCGTTACATATTTCTTTCCCCTAATTATTTCGCAAATTTGTGTTTTGGACGGGATTGACTTTATGACCAAAAATATTCTATTTACATTATGTAGTCAATTATGACACTAGAATAAATGTTTCTGACTCATATCGATGCCTCATAGGCACATTTCAAAAGGAGAAGTTGCTTATTACGTTCAGTTGCTCTTTAATCCTATTTCAGGTTATTTCTTTACTAATTTGACACATTTTCCCTGTTCTCACCTTTTATCGCTCTTCTTCATCTTTCCTGTTGCTCTTCTTCCTCTCTCCTGTATCTCTTCTTCATCTCTCCTTCCTCTCCTTCCTATTTTCCCTCTTTCTTCCAGGGTGAAAGGGTTTAGTGTCATTGTACCAGTTTGCAGTGCACAGAGAAGTTGGTGTGTTGTATACAGGTCAGGTACACTCAGGTTGTTTGTGTATGGATGGAAGATAGGGGGGGGGCAGTGGGCGGGAGCGGAAGGGGCACCTTCACTGACTGACAGAGTGGCCCAGACAGCACCTCTACAGAACATTACATTACCATTCTCCACAGGTCCTTCAGTGTGTGTGTGTGTGTGTGTGTGTCCTCTCAGCCAGGGTACTCAGTCAGGCACCGTCGTCATCACTCCTCTAATGCGACTGGTCCCTCTCTTTCTTTCTCTCCTCACAGACTCCTTGACATCTATCGCTCTTCTCCCTACAGTTCTCTTTTCATCCCTTCGTCCTTCCATCCGCCTGTGGACCTACAGATATGCGACCTGCTCCATGGAGATTGCTGTAGATGGCTGAAGAGCTGTGTACTGGCTGGTTTCGCATTGTTGCAGGTATGACTACCTCTCTCTTTCCTCACCTGTCTGTCAATTTCCTCTGTCTAAATGTGTCTGGGGGTATTCCAGTACTGCACTGTCTGCGTTGTGGTGCTTACAAGTATTTGTGTTCTATAGTTGAGTTGTGTGCGTTCATTTATGTATGTTTGAGTTTATTTATATTTTTACGGGGACAGTGCACATTATTCAACGTTTCAGTAAAAGTGCCGGTTTTTGCCAGCCGGCTCAGACCCCTCCACGTGTACCTGTTACTCTGTGAGTTGTGTGTGTATACATACCCCTCCACGTGTACCTGTTACTCTGTGAGTTGTGTGTGTATACATACCCCTCCACGTGTACCTGTTACTCTGTGAGTTGTGTGTGTGTGTGTGTGTGTGTGTATACATATCCCTCCACGTGTACCCATTACTCTGTGAGTTGTGTGTGTGTGTGTGTATACATATCCCTCCACGTGTACCCATTACTCTGTGAGTTGTGTGTGTGTGTGTGTGTGTGTGTGTGTGTGTGTGTGTATACATATCCCTCCACGTGTACCCGTTACTCTGTGAGTTGTGTGTGTATACATACCCCTCCACGTGTACCTGTTACTCTGTGAGTTGAGTGTGTATACATATCCCTCCACGTGTACCTGTTACTCTGTGAGTTGAGTGTGTATACATACCCCTCCACGTGTACCCGTTACTCTGTGAGTTGTGTGTGTATACATACCCCTCCACGTGTACCTGTTACTCTGTGAGTTGTGTGTGTATACATACCCCTCCACGTGTACCTGTTACTCTGTGAGTTGAGTGTGTATACATACCCCTCCACGTGTACCTGTTACTCTGTGAGTTGTGTGTGTATACATATCCCTCCACGTGTACCCATTACTCTGTGAGTTGTGTGTGTATACATACCCCTCCACGTGTACCTGTTACTCTGTGAGTTGTGTGTGTGTGTGTGTATACATACCCCTCCACGTGTACCTGTTACTCTGTGAGTTGTGTGTGTGTGTGTGTGTGTGTGTATACATATCCCTCCACGTGTACCCGTTACTCTGTGAGTTGTGTGTGTGTGTGTGTATACATATCCCTCCACGTGTACCCATTACTCTGTGAGTTGTGTGTGTGTGTGTGTGTGTGTATACATATCCCTCCACGTGTACCTGTTACTCTGTGAGTTGTGTGTGTGTGTGTGTATACATATCCCTCCACGTGTACCCATTACTCTGTGAGTTGTGTGTGTGTGTGTGTATACATATCCCTCCACGTGTACCCGTTACTCTGTGAGTTGTGTGTATACATACCCCTCCACGTGTACCTGTTACTCTGTGAGTTGTGTGTGTATACATACCCCTCCACGTGTACCCGTTACTCTGTGAGTTGTGTGTGTGTGTGTGTGTGTGTGTATACATACCCCTCCACGTGTACCCGTTACTCTGTGAGTTGTGTGTGTATACATATCCCTCCACGTGTACCCGTTACTCTGTGAGTTGTGTGTGTATACATACCCCTCCACGTGTACCCGTTACTCTGTGAGTTGTGTGTGTGTGTGTGTGTATACATACCCCTCCACATGTACCCGTTACTCTGTGAGTTGTGTGTGTGTGTATACATATCCCTCCACGTGTATCTGTTACTCTGTGAGTTGTGTGTGTGTGTGTATACATACCCCTCCACATGTACCCGTTACTCTGTGAGTTGAGTGTGTGGTGTTTGATGCAGAAGCCTCACAGAGAGCTATTACACTGAACAAAAATATAAACGCACCATGTAAACGCATCATTCACCTGATTCCTGCCGCTCTGGATCATTACACCGGATCATTACTCTGGATCATCGCAGCTAGCTAGCTGCAAACAAGTGGCTACTGTTAGCTAACGCCTCTGTCCCGAAGCAAGCACCAGCTAGCCTTGAGTTAGTCTCGAGCTAGGCCCATATACCAGCTAATTCTAGGACTACAATACCTCCTTTGCCAATTGGCCTGGACCCTTTATTGTCGACACGGAGCCCCGCCAATCCATCACGACTGGACTGCCGACATGATCGCTCGATGTGGTCTCAACAGGCTATTCTGTTACGATGTCACCGAAGAACCATCTACTAGCCCCGGCCCGCTAGCTTCATGGTTGGGATGGTGTTCTTCGGCTTGCAAGCCTCCCCCTTTTTCCACCAAACATAACAATGGTAATTATGGCCAAACAGTTTATTTTTGTTTCATCAGACCAGAGGACATTTCTCCAAAAAGTACAATCTTTGTCCCCATGAGCAGTTGCAAACTTTATGGTGGTTTTGGAGCAGTGGCTTCTTCCTTGCTGAGCAGCCTTTCAGGTTGTGTTGATATAGGACTCGTTTTACTGTGGATATAGATATTTTTGTACCTGTTTCCTCCAGCATCTTCGCAAGGTCCTTTGCTGTTGTTCTGGGATTGATTTGCACTTTTTGCTCCAAAGTATGTTCATCTCTAGGAGATAGAACACGTCTCCTTCCTGAGCAGTATGACAGCTGCGTGGTCCCTAGTGTTTATACTTGCATACTATTGTTTGTACAGATGAACCTGGTACCTTCAGGAGTTTGGAAATTGCTCCCAAGAATGAACCAGACTTGTGGAGGTCTACAATTATTTTCTGAGGTCTTGGCTGATTTCTTTTGATTTTCCCATGATGTCAAGCAAAGAGGCACTGCGTTTGAAGGTAGGCCTTGAAATACATCCACAGGTACACCTCCAATTGACTCAAATGATGTCAATTAGCCTATAAGAAGCTTCTAAAGCCATGACATAATTTTCTGGAATTTTCCAAGCTGTTTAAAGGCACAGTCAACTTAGTGTATGTAAACTTCTGACCCACTGGAATTGTGATACAGTGAATTATAAGTGAAACAATCTGTCTGTAAACAATTGTTGGAAATTACTTGTGTCATGCACAAAGTAGATGTCCTAACCGACATGCCAAAACTATAGTTTTTTGTGGAGTGGTTGAAAAAGGAGTTTTAATGACTCCAACCTAAGTAAACTTCCGACTTCAACTGTATATTACTCCAGTGTAAATTGCTAAATTGTAATTACTTTGCCTCTATTGGCCTATTTAATGCCTTACCTCCTTACTTCATTTGCACACACTGTAGGCAGATTTTTTTATTGTGTTTTTGTCTGTACGCTTGTTTATCTTATGTGTAACTCTGTGTTGTTGCTTTTGTTGCACTGCTTTGCTTTGTCTTGGCCAGGTCGCAGTTGTAAATGAGAACTTTTTCTCAACTGGCCTACCTGGTTAAATAAAGGTGAAATAAAATAAAATGAAATAAAAAAGGAAGCCTCCTCCCTAAGTTTTTTTTCTTCTCACTGCTTAATCACACTCCGCCAACCGTGATGTCCTAGCCGTGTCTGAATCCTGGCTTAGGAAGGCCACCAAAAGTTCTGAAATTTCCATCCCCAACTATTTTCCGCCAAGATAGAACTGCCAAAGGGGGTGGAGTTGCAATCTACTGCAAAGACAGCCTGCAGAGTTTTGTCATGCTATCCAGGTCTGTGCCCAAACAGTTTGAGCTTCTACTTTTAAAAATCCACCTTTCCAGAAATAAGTCTCTCACTGTTGCCGCTTGTTGTAGACCCCCCTCAGCCCCCAGCTGTGCCCTGGACACCATATGTGAATTAATTGCCCCCCATTTATCTTCAGAGTTTGTACTGTTAGGTGACCTAAACTGGGATATGCTTAACACCCCGGCCGTCCTACAATCTAAGCCAGATGCCCTCAATCTCACACAAATTATCATGGAACCTACCACGTACAACCCTAAATCCGTAAACACGGGCACCCTCATAGATATCATCCTGACCAACCTGCCCTCTAAATACACCTCTGCTGTCTTCATCCAGGACCTCAGCAATCACTGCCTCATTGCCTGAGTCCGTAATGGGTCCGCGGTCAAACGACCACCCCTCATCACTGTCAAACGCTCCATAAAACACTTCAGCGAGCAGGCCTTTCTAATAGACCTGGCCCGAGTATCCTGGAAGGATATTGACCTCATTCCATCAGTAGAGGATGCCTGGTTATTCTTTAAAAGTGCTTTCCTCATCATCTTAAATAAGCATGCCCAATTCAAAAAAAAATTGAACTAAGAACAGATGGTTCTTAGTTCCCTCCAGACCTGGTTCACTCCGGACCTGACTGCCCTTGACCAGCACAAAAACATCCTGTGACGTACTGCATTAACATCAAATAGCCCCTGCGATATGCAACTTTTCAGGGAAGTTAGGAACCAATATACACAGTCAGTTAGGAAAGGAAAGGCTAGATTTTTAAAACAGAAATTTGCATCCTGTAGCACAAACTCCCAAAAGTTCTTGGAAACTGTAAAGTCCATGGAGAATAAGAGCACCTTCTCCCAGGCCAGGAAACACTGTCACCACCGATAAATCTACTGTAATCGAGAATTTCAATAAGCATTTTTCTATTGCTGGCCATGCTTTCCACCTGGCTACCCCTACCTCGGTCAACAGCTCTGCACCCCCCACAGCAACTTGCCCAAGCCTCCCCCATTTCTCCTTCACCCAAATCCAGATATCTGATGTTCTGAAAGAGCTGCAAAATCTGGACCCCTACAAATCAGCTGGGCTAGACAATCTGGACCCTCTCTTTCTAAAATTATCCGCCGCAATTGTTTCAACGCCTATTACTAGCCTGTTCAACCTCTCTTTCGTATTGTCTGAGATCCCCAAAGATTGGAAAGCTGCCGCGGTCATCCCCCTCTTCAAAGGGGGAGACACTCTAGACCCAAACTGTTACAGACCTATATCTATCCTACCCTGCCTTTCTAAAGTCTTCAAAAGACTGCATCCAATGACTGGAACGAATTGCAAAAATCACTGCCCTCACTAACTTTAATTATCAGCTGTCAGAGCAGCTTACTGATCATTGCACCTGTACATGGCCCATGTAAATAGCCAACCCAAATACCTCATCCCCATATTGTTATTTATTTTTGCTCCTTTACACCCCAGTATCGCTACTTGCATATTTATCTTCTGCACATCTATCACTCCAGTGTTTATTTGCTAAATTGTAATTATTTCGCCACTATGGCCTATTTATTGCCTTACCTCCTTAATCTTAACTCATTTGCACACACTGTAAATATACTTTTCTATTGTGTTATTGACTGCACATTTGTTTATCCCATGTGTAACTCTGTGTTGTTTGTGTCACACTGCTTTGCATTATCTTGGTCAGGTCGCAGTTGTAAATGAGAACTTGTTCTCAACTGGCCTACCTGGTTAAATAAAGGTGAAATAAAAAAATAAAGATCCCATACATTTTCCATATGCACAAAAAGCTTATTTCTCCAAAATTATGTTCACAAATTTGTTACGTTTTTCTCATATCAAAGTGCTTGTTAAACAGCTTGATCATTACACAGGTGCACCTTGTGCGGGGGACATTAAACAGCCACTCTAAAATGTGCAGTTGTGTCACACAACACAATGCCACAGATGTCTCAAGTTTTGAGGGATTGTGCAATTGGAATTCTGACTGCAGGAATGTCCACCAGAGCTGTTGCCAGAGAATTTAATGTTCCTTTCCCTACCACAAGCCGCCTCCCACATAGTTTTAGAGAATTTGGCAGTACGTCCAACCGGCCTCACAACCACAGGCCACATGCAACCACACCAGCCCAGGACCTCCACATCCGGCTTCTTTACCTGCGGGATTGTCTGAGACCAGCCACCTGGATAGCTGATGAAACTGTGGGTTTGCACAACCGAAGAATTTCTGCACAAACTGTCTGAAACGTCTCAGGGAAGCTCATCTGCGTGCTCGTTGTCTTCACCAGGATCTTAACCTAACTGCAGTTAGGCATCGTAACCGACCTCAGTGGGCACATGCTCACCTTCGATGGCCACTGGCATGCTGGAGAAATGTGCTCTTCACAGATGAATCCCGGTTACAACTGTACCGGGCAGATGGCAAACAGTGTGTATGGCATCATGTGGGCGAGCGGTTTGCTGATGTGAACAGAGTCCCCCATTGTGGTGGTGGGGTTATGGTATTGGCAGGCATAAGCTATGGACAACAAACATAATTGCATTTTATTGATGGCAATTTGAACGCGATAAGATCCTGAGGCCCATTGTTGTGCCATTCATCCGCCGCCATCACCTCATGTTTCAACATGATAATGAATGGCCCCATCTCGCAAGGATCTGTACACAATTCCTGGAAGCTGAAAATGCCCCAGTTCTTCCATGGCCTTCATGCTCACCAGACATGTCACCCATTGAGGATGTTTGGATGCTCTGGATCGACGTGTAGGACATCGTGTTCCACTTCACACACCAATTGAAGAGTGGGACAACATTCCACAGGCCATAATCAACAGCCTGATCAACTCTGTGAAGGAGATGTATTGCACTGCATGAGGCAAATGGTGGTCACACCAGATACTAACTGGTTTTCTGATCCACGCCACTATGTCACGGCCGTCGTCAGGGTGGAAATGACCGGACCAAGGTGCAGCGTGGTGAGCGTACATTTTCCTTTATTTAAGAATGTGTCGCCAACAAAACAAGAAACAAAGACACGGCCGTGAAGCTTACTAGGGCTAGAGTGCCACTAACAAAGTCAACTACCCACAAACACCAAAGGAAAAAATGCTGCCTAAGTATGATTCCCAATCAGGGACAACGATAGACAGCTGTCCCTGATTGAGAACCATACCCGGCCAAAACATAGAAATAAAGAAACTAGAATGCCCACCCTAGTCACACCCTGGCCTAACCAATTTAGAGAATAAAAGCCTCTCTATGGCCAGGGCGTGACACACAAACTTTTTTTCAAAGGTATCTGTGACCAACAGAGGCATTTCTGTATTCCCAGTCATGTGAAATCCATAGATTAGGGCCTAATTAATTAATTTCAATTAACTGATTTCCTTATATGAACTGTAAACTCAGTCAAATCTTTGAAATTGTTGCATGTTGCGTTTTATATTTTTGTTCAGTGTACATTTATACATTTACATTTTAGTCATTTAGCAGACACTCTTATCCAGAGTGAATTACACAAGCAATTAGAGTTAAGTGCCTTGCTCAAGGGCACGTTGACATTTTTCACATATAATTTGAACCCGCAACTTTTTGGTTACTGGCCTAACGCTCTTAACCGCTAGAGGTAGAGAGGTAACAGAACAGTGTCCCTGGGATCTGCTCCTGTCCTTAAAGGATCCTCTAGTCTAGCTGCAGTAGAAACGGGTCAGGAGCTAATAAAGTTTGTCACTGTCACACAGCCAGGTCCCAGAGAGGGTAGAGCTGCACTAGAAAGGGCTAGACAATGGATAGATGAGGTGAGAAAACAGAGGGCAAATATCACCCAGTTTTCTCTCTGCTATTCTTTCCTCTCTGCTTTGTCTCTTCATATCTCTCTCTTACTTCCTTTTCTAAGTAATTTCTCTCTCTCTCCTGTTATCATTCGCTCCCTGTCTGTGTGTTTTCTGGCCTGGCTATGTTCAGAGCTCCTCTTACTGGCTATTGGACTGTACTGTAGTTGAGCCATTATCTGTCTATTGCTTGGGCCCAGACTCCCATCCTGGAGAGGAACAGCACATGCAGGCTTTTGTACCAGCCCAGCCCTAACTAAAGTATAAAAGAATAAGCTACCAAACCTGTTCGAAAGGGTTGCTTAACTATTGAGGTGCCTCTGGTCTCTCTCTACCAATTTAAGTAAATCCTTCTTTAGTTTCAGTGCCCCCATTGTTGGAATAACCTGCAAAAATCATTGGATCTTGACTCCCCGTTGCCGCTAGGGCATTAGTTTAATGAATTTATTAAGGATTGCAGTTGTTTTGATTGATTGTAATGGTTTATTTGTTGAGATTGTAGTATTGTAATTGTACCTTGTATTTAAAAAAATATACATATATATATTATTTTGGTTTTATTTGGAATGTTTATTTTCTTGATTGTGAAATGTTTTGTACTCAGGGCATCATTGTGAATTTGACCCTGGTCTCAATTGGGCTCCCCTGAATAAATACAACTTAAATAAAAAAAGAACATAAAAAAACACCTGACTCAACTAATCAATTAATTACTTCTTCAATTTAGACCATCATTGGTTGAATCAGGTGTTTTAGAGCTGGGCTGGAACAAATGCCTGCATACCCTGGCCTGTAGCTCTCCTGGGCCAGAGTAAGCATGCGTCAATAAGCATGCTTGGTGTAGGCTGTTATTGTAACAGTGATTCCACAGGCCTCTCTGTTAACCAGTGTAAATCTCCTCCACAGCCCTGTCAACAGACACAGGAAGAGACTGCACCCATGGGGGTGCAGTCAAACTGCCATGCTCTGAGGGGCTTTGTCCATTCTAGTAATTGTATTTCTATTGCTGGAACACTGGAGTAGAGCTCGGGGAATGGTAGACTTCCGCTCTAAATCTCTATGGCACTCCTCTGCTTTCCTGTTCTCTCCTCCCATCTCATCTCTTCTCCACTCACCCTTTTCCTCTTATTCCCTCATCATCTGTTATTTCCTATCCTCTATTGTTTAACCCCATGATCATCTCCTTTTTTCTCTATTTTCTTCTTGTCTCTTCTTCCCTCTCTCTCTCGGTTGTCTTGCGTGTTTCTTTGTCTCATGTTGTAGTAGTCCCTGGTGGGTAAGGTGCCAGTTTCCTAGTGCCCTTGTTGCTGGTTGGAAGTGTCCAGTCTTCTTAGAGTGAACTTCGGCATTTCATCTCTTCTCTCGATGCCACTATGCATCCATGGCTTAGAGCTTCAGGTGTTATTTTATCACTGTGATTATTATTATTTGACCATGCTGGTCATTTATGAACATTTGAACAACATTTGAACACCATGTTCTGTTATAATCTCCACCCGGCACAGCCAGAAGAGGACTGGCCACCCCTCATAGCCTGGTTCCTCTCTAGGTTTCTTCCTAGGTTTTGGCCTTTCTAGGGAGTTTTTCCTAGCCACCGTGCTTCTTCACCTGCATTGCTTGCTGTTTGGGGTTTTAGGCTGGATTTCTGTACAGCACTTTGAGATATAAAAAACACTTCCTCTCCCCTTCTCCTCACTTTTCACTGGCTGGCGGCTAAATCTCCTGTGAGCACTGGGGGGCAGTGGAGGAGAGAAGCAACCTTGTCTGGTAGAGCTAGGGGGAGGGGGACGGATAAAGCAGGGGACTCCTCTCAGGAAGCATTTGCTGGCTGTTAAGTATACAGAGGGAGGGAGCATGCCATGGCTTAATGAGGGGGAGAGGTGCAAGCAATGAATTTGGCAAGGGAGGAAAAGGGAGGGAGAGAGACAGGGGGGCAGGGAGAGAGCATTTCACATGGACCTGAGCATGACTGGGGAGAATGCATTGTGCATAAGGAAGCACAGGACTGGCTCAATTTAAAGTGTGACAGCATGTGTCTCTCAATATGTTTTCCTGTTTTAAGAAACCTAGTTTACATCTGTAATTAAATCCTAATCGTTTATAGATTTTGTATATTCTGCAGCTGCAAGTGAATTAATCATTTGTTGTGTAATACTATTTGTGTTACTACAGTAGCTCTGTTGTTATGGAGACCTCAGCAGTGCTAGGCTAATTGTCAGTCTGTCCTGCAGCTCAGTCTCTGCTCCACAGCCAGAAACATAAACATCCTCTCCCCCATCTCTCTCTCTTTCTCCCCCATCTCTCTCTCTCTTTCTCCCCTATCTCTCTCTTTCACTCTTTGTTTTTTCTCCATTACGGGCCTGCTACACTATAGCCATCGGGCATCCGGCATTGCCGTCAGCCATCAGCCATTGAGGGAATGCTTCCTTTGAAATCAATGAAAGCTGCTTTACTGCCCTTGTTGCGCTCGCGTTGCGTCACGTCCAATTGCAGCATCCAAGCTCAATAATCGCTGAGGTTAAATTCTCGATGGCTGACGATTGCACGTTCATTCTATCTTGTGTATTGAAATAATGAGACATAACGTTTATTTTGGTTGCATATGGCCTCCACTAGACACCACTGGTTATTTTACAAAGATTTATGAAATCAAGAAGCTACTATCTAACACAAACTGCAGCTAGCTAGCTACATTGACTATTTTCACAATGTAAAGAAAATCAACTTGTGTAATTAGAGGATCAATTAGTATAACCACAAGCAACAATTGAATTAGTACTTGCGAAAAACTGGACCAAAGCTATTGATTATACTGTACTTTTGCATGATCGATGAATATGTTACATTTCAGTAGGGAAGAATAGAATAAAGACACTCTTCCACTCTGCTCCTCCGCTCTCAAAACCACTCACTCTGTGAAGCAGATAGAACATCACATTGACATGACCCTGATAGCAACGCAAAGCGTGTAGTGGAGCGGTCATCCTTTACTCTGGCTCCCACCCACCCCCTCATGTAAAATGAATCACCAGCCTCCATGCACACACACACATTTCTCTTTCTCTCCCCGCCCTCCCTCCCTCCTTTTCTCGCTCCATCTATATACCCCTCTCGCTGGTGGCAGGCTGAGAGTAGCGGTACACACACCTCCCTCCCTCCTCTACTCCCTCTAGGGCCAGATGGCGTCGTGGTGGAAGAAATGGTAGCAGCAGTAGTAGAAGAAATGGTAGCAGCAGTAGTAGAAGAAATGGTAGCAGCAGTAGTAGAAGAAATGGTAGCAGCAGTAGTAGAAGAAATGGTAGTGTAACGGATGTGAAATGGCTAGCTAGTTAGCGGTGGAGCGCGCTAATAGCGTTTCAATCGGTTACGTCACTCGCTTTGAGACCTTGAAGTAGTGGTTCCCCTTGCTCTGCAAGGGCTGCGGCCTTTGTGGAGCGATGGGTAACGATGCTTCGTGGGTGTCAGTTGTTGATGTGTGCAGAGGGTCCCTGGTTCGCGCCCGGGTCGGGGCGAGGGGACGGACTAAAGGTAAACTGTTACAGTAGCAGCAGTAGTACAAGAAATGGTAGCAGAAGTAGTACAAGAAATTGTAGCAGTAGAAGAAGAAATGGTAGCAGCAGAAAAGGTAGTAGTAGTAGAAGAAATGGTAGTAATGGTAGCAGTGGTAGTAGAACGGTAGCAGTAGTAGTACTAGTAGAAAGGTAGTAGTAGTAGTAGTAGTAGTAGAACGGTAGCAGCAGCAGATCAGTAGCGGTAGTAGTAATATTAGTAGTAGTAGCAGCAGCAGAACGGTAGCAGCGGTGGTATTAGTAGTAGCAGCAGAACGGTAGCAGCGGTAGTAGTAGCAGCGGTAGTAGTAGTAGCAGCGGTAGTAGTAGTAGCAGCAGCAGAACGGTAGTGGTGGTAGTAGTAGCAGCAGCAGAACGGTAGTGGTGGTAGTAGTAGCAGCAGCAGAACGGTAGTGGTGGTAGTAGTAGCAGCAGCAGAACGGTAGTGGTGGTAGTAGTAGCAGCAGCAGAACGGTAGTGGTGGTAGTGGTAGCAGCGGTAGTAGTAGTTGTAGCAGCAGAACGGTAGCAGCGGTAGTAGTAGCAGCGGTAGTAGTAGTAGTAGCAGCAGCAGAACAGTAGCAGTGGTAGTAGTAGCAGCAGCAGAACGGTAGTGGTGGTAGTGGTAGCAGCGGTAGTAGTAGTTGTAGCAGCAGAACGGTAGCAGCGGTAATATTAGCGGTAGCAGCGGTAGTAGTAGTAGCAGCAGAACGGTAGCAGCGGTAGTAATAGCAGCAGCAGAACGGTAATAGTAGTAGTAGCAGCAGAACAGTAGCAGTGGTAGTAGTAGCAGCAGCAGAACGGTAGTGGTGGTAGCGGTAGCAGCGGGAGTAGTAGTTGTAGCAGCAGAACGGTAGCAGCGGTCAGTAGTAGCAGCAGCAGAACGGTAGTATTAGCGGTAGCAGCGGTAGTAGTAGCAGCAGCGTTAGTAGTAGCAGCAGCAGAACGGTAGTATTAGCGGTAGCAGCGGTAGTAGTAGCAGCAGCGGTAGTAGTAGCAGCAGCAGAACGGTAGCAGTGGTAGTAGTAGCAGCAGAACGGTAGCAGTGGTCAGTAGTAGCAGCAGCAGAACGGTAGTATTAGCGGTAGCAGCGGTAGTAGTAGCAGCAGCGGTAGTAGTAGCAGCAGCAGAACGGTAGTATTAGCGGTAGCAGCGGTAGTAGTAGCAGCAGCGGTAGTAGTAGCAGCAGCAGAACGGTAGCAGTGGTAGTAGTAGCAGCAGAACGGTAGCAGTGGTAGTAGTAGCAGCAGAATGGTAGTAGTAGCAGCAGAACTGTAGCAGTAGAAAAACGGTGGTAGTGGTAGCAGAGGTAGTAGTAGCAGCAGAACGCTAGTAGTAGCAGCGGTAGCTCCTTCAACTGTTGGGCTGAGTCTAGAGGGGCAGCTGTACACAGCATCGGCCTCCCGACGTCACAATGATTTATTATTATCCCCAGTGGCAGTGAGAGGGAGAGAGAAAGGGAGGGTCAGAGAGAGGGTGGGTGGGTGGGTGGGAGGAAGGGAGGGATAGATAGAGAGAGGCAGAGAGGGAGAGCAGTCATACTGAGCCTGCAGGCAGAGCAAAAACAGTGGGAGGGAGTAGCAGAGAGAAGGCAGAGCACTGTGAAAATAGAGATTTTAAAATACAGTAAACCTACAGAAAAATGTGTATACCAGCTAGGAGGGGAAATACATATATTCTGTAACCAAGATCAGGGGGTGAGTTGGGGAGTGTGTCCTCAACATGGGCTGTCAATTCACTTCAACCTGCTCGTTATTCTGGCAACGAGCAAATCATTAATCTCATTCATCGCCCAGCAGAGTCTACACACTTCAGCGTCACAAGGTAGGCAGGGGAGGGGTGTGTGCTTTCTATGCGTTAACATGCTTACGTTTGAGTGTGAGTGGGTGTGTGAGATTGTGTGTGAGGGAGGGAAAGAGAGAGGCTACTAGTAGGGCCAGGCTGTCAGAGGATGCAAGCTAAATGCCATGTGACTCTGCAGAGAACCTCAGGGATTGGCTGAGAGCAGCTGTGACCGTCATCTCTTTCTCTCTCGCTATGCCTCTCCACCCCCCCTCCCTCTTTACCCCCTCTTTTTCTAATCTTTTCAGAATAGCTTTTTTTTCCCTTCCTCAGCATCCTCAGCTGATTGTGTAGGTTAGTAGCAGCATCCATGGCCTAAGCCCCAGCCCCTGCCTCTCTCGGGCTACCGATCGGCACAGTGCCCAGCCAGCCCCACCTCTCTGCCCAGCCGCGGTGCATGGACCCTGGGCCAGTTGACAGACGACGTGTGGGGGTGTTTGAGGCTGGGTGTTATCCGTGGCACTAGGATCTGTGCTCTAGTTTATCATTTGCAAACCAGGGGCTTCTCTTCCCCTCCTGCTTTCTTTTCAGGCTCCTTGGAGGTAGAGGAATGCAAATCTGCAATCATGATGGAAGGTAAGACACATTTTCATTGATTCTCTATTTATTTATCCGCCTCCTCTACGGTGTGTGTGTGTGTGTGTGTGTGTGTGTGTGTGTGTGTGTGTGTGTGTGTGTGTGTGTGTGTGTGTGTGTGTGTGTGTGTGTGTGTGTGTGTGTGTGTGTGTGTGTGTGTGTGTGTGTGTGTGTGTGTGTGTATGTGTGTGTGTTTGGCAGCTTCAAATGTCATAAGCTGCCCTGCTATTTTGAGTGCATGCATTCCAGTGATCTTGCGTGTCATTCAGTGGGAAGGGCACAGCCACCGTTGAGAACGTCTCTCCCTACCATGCCAACACAATGGCCCAGCGAATTGAACACTGTGTGTTTTTTCTCTCTCCCCCTCTTCCCTTCCCGTCATAAAGATTATTTGGTTTTATTGTGCAGAAGGGCTTATGGGCCAACTGGCTAGCTTGCATAAAATATTTTTGTATTGAGCGACACACACACACACACACACACACACACACACACACACACACACACACACACACACACACACACACACACACACACACACACACACACACACACACACACACACACACACACACACACACGGTAAACACGGTGTGTTCTGCTGTAGCATGTATATGCACGGCCGGTCGCTCGCGTTGCGTTTGAAGGCCATTTTCAACCTTAGGTATAGCTGCGTTAGTTCATGAGTACATGCTGTGGACAAATTGATCTGTCACAGTCACCTTGTGTTGAAAACACACATTACATTCTGGTCATTTTTAAATGCATGTATGGCCCTTTATGTTGATGACATAATCAGTCTGCGGTGATGGAGAGAGACAAGTGTTATTTATGCATTCTGTAAACACAAGATTCATTTTATACATTTATTTTACCTGCTACATTTTCTTCCTTCTCATCTCTATAATCCATTATCTATTTTTAAAATTCATCCTCTATTTGTAACAGTGACTTATCCGTAGAAATATAATCTAGTCTAATAAGCCATTCTGATTCTATGGACTTATCTTATATTTATCTTTCTATTGATTTTGACAATATTACTACTCATCTACCTTTATTTAAGCATGATAATGGCATCATTCAGGCCTAGTTAGCCCAGTGTGTTGGGTAATATGAACACCCAGACCATCAGTACCCTGACGTTCCCCTCTGTAGTAGTACAGGAATATGAACACCCAGACTGTCAGTAACCTGACGTTCCCCTCTGTAGTAGTACAGTAATATGAACACCCAGACCGTCAGTACCCTGACGTTCCCCTCTGTAGTAGTACAGTAATATGAACACCCAGACCGTCAGTACCCTGACGTTCCCCTCTGTAGTAGTACAGTAATATGAACACCCAGACCGTCAGTACCCTGACGTTCCCCTCTGTAGTAGTACAGTAATATGAACACCCAGACCGTCAGTACCCTGACGTTCCCCTCTGTAGTAGTACAGTAATATGAACACCCAGACCGTCAGTACCCTGACGTTCCCCTCTGTAGTAGTACAGTAATATGAACACCCAGACCGTCAGTACCCTGACGTTCCCCTCTGTAGTAGTACAGTAATATGAACACCCAGACCATCAGTACCCTGACGTTCCCCTCTGTAGTAGTACAGTAATATGAACACCCAGACCGTCAGTACCCTGTGAAGGCCGCTTGCTGTTGAAACGGTGATTAATAAATGTATTGCGTTGGTGATAGTGTATGCAGCTACACTATTTTCCTTTTTATCATAGAAGCATGTCGTTAACCATCGGTTGGCTCTGGCTCTGAACCTCCCTGTGTGTCTGTGCCGTCAGTCATCCCCGGTCGCCCCCAGTTATCTCTGGTCGCCAGTCCCGGCTGTTAAGGTTGTTAGCTTGACTTCTGTCATAGAAATAGAAGTACTAGAATGGTTATTCCCATTCAAGTCAATGTTCCGTGTTCTGAGGAAATGTTCCTGTTCTTGTAATTTCTTTGGCACCTGGAGTCCACATCAAATGACTGGAGTGGGCAGGGACAGCATTGTCTCATGACGGCAGCATTGAGTCGGGTGGAACACCCATCAGTAAAACCCCATGATGTTTGAACATGGATAGGACCCCTGATTCTCTGATGCTGACATTCAATACAACACAATCACTGACCAGGTTATGATTGCCCAGGCCATTCTGACTCTCATACTGAGTTCTGACAACCCTATAGATAGTGATTTAGTTTGTTTTTGTGTGTGTGTGTTTTGTGAGATAATGTGTGTACATCCATCATGTGCTCTGTGTCTGTCTCAATCAGTGTATCATAATGGTGTTACTCTTGGTCCCTCATCATAACCTCTGGACGGGTCACATGATGTGACGCTTTCTGAATGGTCATCAACACCCCAGTCAAAGCTCCTCACTTCCCCAGTCCATTGACAGTGGCTGATGAGATGTTAAATACGTACAAAAGCTATAGGTTATCAGACATGTCCTACAGCCACCAGTGACTTTGTGATCCATCCGTCCCACCTGTCCCTTCCTTCCTTCCTTCCTTGTTTCCTTCCTCTTCTCAGCTGGGTGCATGCCATCCACCAATTTAAATGCTTGCCCTCCAATCCTCCCTTCCCCAAAACATGTGTAAATATTGGACTATAAATTGTGCCTTCCTGTATTATACTTATGCTAAAATGTTTATATTCTATTGAGGCATTTGCTTTATGTTGGTATTCTTATCTTTTATTATTTCTTATTGTTGTTGCATTGTGGAGAAGGAACCTCAAGTAAGCATTTTGTTGGCCGGTGTATACCATGTGTATCCTGTACATACGCCAAAGAAAAACTGAAATCTGATGAAGGCCTTCTGTCAACATGTTGGTTATTATTAAATGTATTGCATCTGAACAACAGAGTGTGAGGCTATGTATTCACTTCAAAGTTCATGCCATGCTATTTATTTATGTATGTCTATTCGTCAGAGCTGACGCTAGCTAGCTAGAGTTCAGCTCCGGCAGAGGCATCTCCCAGCACGTGTCAAGGGAGAGGTGTTAGGCAACGTTAGGTATGTGTTGGGGTTGGAGGTTGCATGGGGAGGAAAGCGACAGTCACAGTGTGCCGTGTGTCTTTAAATAGCCCTCCATGATAGCGCCACTTTAGCGTGGCTCTGTGATGCTGGATTACTGACTGTCAGGTGTAAAAGTGGATGCTAATCCCTGTTAGCAGGGCTGTTTAAAATCCCATTGCTAGGAGGACCAGGTATGGTAATGGTACTATACCGGAAACCATCAACAGTTTTATCTCTACAGAGGAAACACCCAGTTTAGCTGTCAGGGATAGATGTGGAGGTATGGTCCTAATCTGGAATAGGAAGTGATCCCCAGACCTCTCCTTAAAGGCCCAGTGCAGTAAAAACATGATTTGCCTGTGTTTTTATACAGTGGGGAGAACAAGTATTTGATACACTGCCGATTTTGCAGGTTTTCCTACTTACAAAGCATGTAGAGGTCTGTAATTTTTATCATAGATACACTTCAACTGTGAGAGACAGAATCTAAAACAAAAATCCAGAAAATCACATTGTATGATTTTTAAGTAATTCATTTGCATTTTATTGCATGACATAAGTATTTGATACATCAGAAAAGCAGAACTTAATATTGGGTACAGAAACCTTTGTTTGCAATTACAGAGATCATACGTTTCCTGTAGTTCTTGACCAGGTTTGTACACACTGCAGCAGGGATTTTGGCCCACTCCTCCATACAGACGTTCTCCAGATCCTTCAGGTTTCGGGGCTGTCGCTGGGCAATACGGACTTTCAGCTCCCTCCAAAGATTTTCTATTGGGTTCAGGTCTGGAGACTGGGTAGGCCACTCCAGGACCTTGAGATGCTTCTTACGGAGCAACTCCTTAGTTGCCCTGGCTGTGTGTTTCGGGTCGTTGTCATGCTGGAAGACCCAGCCACGACCCATCTCAATGCTCTTACTGAGGGAAGGAGGTTGTTGGCCAAGATCTCGCGATACATGGCCCCATCCATCCTCCCCTCAATACAGTGCAGCCGCCCTGTGCCCTTTGCAGAAAAGCATCCCCAAAGAATGATGTTTCCACCTCCATGCCTCACGGTTGGGATGGTGTTCTTGGGGTTGTACTCATCCTTCTTCTTCCTCCAAACACGGCGAGTGGAGTTTAGACCAAAAAGCTCTATTTTTGTCACATCAAACCACATGACCTTCTCCCATTCCTCCTCTGGATCATCCAGATGGTCATTGGCAAACTTCAGACGAACCTGGACATGCGCTGGCTTGAGCAGGGGGACCTTGCGTGCGCTGCAGGATTTTAATCCATGGCGGCGTAGTGTGTTACTAATGGTTTTCTTTGAGACTGTGGTCCCAGCTCTCTTCAGGTCATTGACCAGGTCCTGCCGTGTAGTTCTGGGCTGATCCCTCACCTTCCTCATGATCATTGATGCCCCACGAGGTGAAATCTTGCATGGAGCCCCAGACCGAGGGTGATTGACCGTCATCTTGAACTTCTTCCATTTTCTAATAATTGCGCCAACAGTTGTTTCCTTCTCACCAAGCTGCTTGCCTATTGTCCTGTAGCCCATCCCAGCCTTGTGCAGGTCTACAATTTCATCCCTGATGTCCTTACACAGCTCTCTGGTCTTGGCCATTGTGGAGAGGTTGGAGTCTGTTTGATTGAGTGTGTGGACAGGTGTCTTTTATACAGGTAACGAGTTCAAACATGTGCAGTTAATACAGGTAATGAGTGGAGAACAGGAGGGCTTCTTAAAGAAAAACTAACAGGTCTGTGAGAGCCGGAATTCTTACTGGTTGGTAGGTGATCAAATACTTATGTCATGCAATAAAATGCAAATTAATTACTTAAAAATCATACAATGTGATTTTCTGGATTTTTGTTTTAGATTCCGTCTCTCACAGTTGAAGTGTACCTATGATAAAAATGACAGACCTCTACATGCTTTGTAAGTAGGAAAACCTGCAAAATCGGCAGTGTATCAAATACTTGTTCTCCCCACTGTATATACTTCCACACTATGAGGTTGGAATAATACTGTGAAATTGTGAAAATGATGATAATGCCCTTTTTAGTATAAGAACTGTTTGAAAAGACCACCTGATATTTCAGCCAGTTTTGGTGGGATGGAGTTTTGGCATGCCTGGTGACATCACCAGGTGGTAAATTGGTTAATAGACCAGTAAGAAAGACTTCCAAACCTCTCCGCCAATAACAGCTAGTTTTCAGCTTTCCACTCCCAGACAGTTCTAGCAAAATTCTTGCTTGAGAAATTGCTCTTTGCTAAGAAACTATTTTTGATCATTTTAAATTGAAAACAATCCCAGTAAGGTACTTAATTATTACCCAGCAATAGATTTGGTATTAAGATAGAAACATCTGCATTGGACCTTTTAAACTCCTGAGACCCCAGCAACTGACAGTCTTACATTGAATCTATTCCAGTACTAGCAGGACACCTGATACTAGCCCCAAGAGCTTGATGATCTGTTGACTATGTTGAATCAGGCGTTCTAGTATTGGACTAGATCAAATACGTGGAACTGGTTGGAGGTAATCAAGGAAAGGGTCGGGAAACACTGGAATAGGTGGCTGCACTGTAGGTTCCTGGTATTGTTATGGAGGAACAAGACTTATCACATAATCACCATTCGGTGCTTATTATGGTATTATTAAGTCCTGTTAAGGTTGATCGACAGGGACTACACAGTTAGCCGTACAGGCAGACCTTGAGACGCCCACAGGATATGGTAGCTCTAGGAATAAGAGCCCAGAGGGAGGCCCATTCTTGGGAGCATTAGCCCTGGGTAACCTCCTAATGCTATGTTTCCAAGAAGAGGTCATTGATGCCAGTAGTATGGCTTTAAAAGTTTTAATATAGTTGAAGCTGTGACTGAATGGGAGAGGCCCAGGTGGTCCCAAAAGGGCTTCAGCTAGGGCTAACACCTTAGGCTAACACCAGGGTTGGGATCAGGACAAGACTAGGATTTAGGAAGGCTGCTTTAAATAGATGTTTAAATAGTTGTGTTGTTGCTGTTCCATTTCCTGTGACTAGTTGTAGGTCTGTGCTAGGTCCCACCCTAGCATTACTCTACAGGACCCGCCCCTGTTACCGTGGTTAACAGGGTTCTCCCTCCCTAGTACCTCAGCTGCAGCACCTACCCTGCACACTCTCATCCTGAACCATGAAACAATACATGACTAAAACCAAAAGTAACAATTTACATGAACTATACATAAAGCATCCATTACACATCTATAAATCACACCATAAACATAAAGAAGTCATTTAGCAGATGCTCTTATCCAGAGCGACTTACAGTAGAGTGCATACATTTTATTAAATTTTTACATACTGAGACAAGGATATCCCTACCGGCCAAGAGCAGACGCTCTTATCCAGAGCGACTTACAGTAGAGTGCATACATTTTATTACATTATTATTATAATTTTTTACATACTGAGACAAGGATATCCCTACCGGCCAAACCCTCCCTACCGGCCAAACCCTCCCTAACCCGGACGACGCTATGCCAATTGTGCGTCGCCCCACGGATCTCCCGGTTGCGGCCGGCTGCGACAGAGTCATTTAATCTACCCTTGATTTTTAATGAGCATTGTGTTGTGAGAGATTTACTATCCCCCTGTCTCTAGGGCCGGGACGATACCAGTATCGCAATACCCGTTAGTATCGTGGTAAGTAAACAAAAAACGAAGCTGATTTAACTTCTTTAGGAAAATGGCTCTAATGTTGGAAACAAGCATCATTATGTTGTCTTCCAGAGTCAAATGTATTTATTTCCTAACCTATCGCACACAATATTTTACATACAGCAAGTTTTCAAAGGACCAAAGAGTTTGGTCTGCTTCATATTTTCATTTCTGCAGTGGAAAAAATATAGCAATACTGGTGTTGTCACAGCTCTATGTGCTACTGGACAGGCCCTGGTCACTGTGTTCAGCTACTTAGAGGCAGAGTTAGACAGGAAGCAGTAGTGAATAATGTTCTGACAGCCCCAGAGGAAAGGCCTTTCCTGTGGAGGGAGCATTACTCCTCTCTGCTTTGGCAGCAGATGCTTTTATAACAAGTGTTTGGACTGGAGATGTGGCTGTGGAGCGGAGCACAGAGAGGAGAGGATAAGGATACTGAGGGTAGGGAAAGGGAGGGGACGGGGATGGGGACGGGCAGTGACGTCTGGAGGTATTCTCAAGAGGTAACATGTCCAGGTGACCCGTTTGTGTGTGGAGCCACTGAGGTATGTGTGTGTGTGTGTGTGTGTGTGTGTGTGTGTGTGTGTGTGTGTGTGTGTGTGTGTGTGTGTGTGTGTGTGTGTGTGTGTGTGTGTGTGTGTGTGTGTGTGTGTGTGTGTGTGTGTGTGTGTGTGTGTGTGTGTGTGTGTGTGTGTGTGTAATATACAACAACATATGCCATTTATTAGCTGCTTTTTTTCCAAAGCGACTTAAAAACACTTATGGGTGGCCCCAACGGGAATCAAACCCATGACCCTTGGAACAAGCGCCTTGCTCTGAGCCACACAGGTCGTGTGTGTGTGTGTGTGTGTGTGTGTGTGTGTGTGTGTGTGTGTGTGTGTGTGTGTGTGTGTGTGTGTGTGTGTGTGTGTGTGTGTGTGTGTGTGTGTGTGTGTGTGTGTGTGTGTGTGTGTGTGTGTGTGTGTGTGTGTGTGAGAATGAAGAGACAGGCCACAGATGAGGAAGAACTCATTGTAGGGAAGAATAAGGTCTTTGTTGCTGTGAGGGACAATTATTCAGTAAGAGACCCAAAAGACCCAAAATGAACTTTCCCACAACAAAGGCACGCAGCAGGGACAGGAACTGGGCAGAGGAAGGGGACTGTCGTCTGGATTCATTGTCCTTCATTTGTCCCTTTTTATGCCCTCACACCTCTGTCCACTGCTATTACACCTCTCATTAACATACATACACATTAACTTCCACTTCATCACTCTAAGACACACACACGTACACACACATGCACCCCCCCTCCCTCAGCCCACCTAAAGTAAACCTTCTCTCATGATCTGTCTCAGATAAGTCAAACAGTGTTTAATGAGCGTGGCCTTGTGTAGGGGTAGAGGAACACAATTGCTTATTTTACAGGCAGCAGCGCTGGGAAAACCTTCCTTCTCCAGACTGACGGGCTAGCCTGTCTGCCTGCTAGGGTGTTAACGGTAGTATGGGTTCCTCTCACAGACACACAGGAAAAGTAAATGCCGTATTAGTCACGTGACAGGAAGATAATGATTTAAAAGCACATTAAGTTGACATGTGCCTGTGACGCAGGCTTCCGTATGGATTGTCAGGCTGGTTATTTACAGTATGTCAGTCTGTTTGCCTTCCAGACTTTCTTTCTCTGTCTTTTTAGCTGTTTGTCTGTCAGTCTCCTTATATTTTGTATCACTGTCTCTCTCTCTAGTCTGTTCATCTGTTTGTGTATCTGTGAGTGTGTGTGAGCGAGTGTAGCGGGCGAGCTCCAATCACAGATTAGAGCCTTCTTGAACATGTGACCCTGGATTAGGAGGTCTCTCTTTCTCTCTTCTCAGACACACACACACACACACACACACACACACACACACACACACACGCAAGCATGCTCTCGCACACAATACACACAAACACACGCACACATATACACTGCAGAAACTCCTGATGATTATACTGTCTCTGACAGCAGTGTCAGGCCCAGAATTGCAGTGAGAGAATACCAAAACCACCAGGAACAGAGCCGAGTGAAAAAAAAAGAGAAATATCAAATCAATTGTTATTTATCACATGCACCGAATACAACAGGTGTGGACCTTACCGTGAAATGCTTACTGACAAGCCCTTAACCAACAATGCAGTTCAAGAAATAGAGTTAAGAAAATATTTACATAATAAACTAAAGTACAATTAAAAAATATATATATAAGTAACACAAGAAAATGACATAACAATGACGAGGCTATATACAGGGGATAGCTGTAGGATTGGAGGGAGAGAGACAACAGAGCAAGAAACGGCGTGTCAGGAAAAGATGGGTAAACAGAGGAAGAGAGATGAAGGGACATAGGTAATCAGTCAGAAAGCTTAGAGGAGGCGAGGGAGAGCGGCAGGGAGAGAGAGAGAAACAGAGAGAGAATGGGAGAGAGGGAGAGAGAAGGAAGAGACAGAGAGAGGGAGAACTCTGTGATCCCAGTGACCCCGGATGGCAGCCAGCTCAGGCCTCTATTTTGTTGAGTCACTGTCCTGCGTGTTACATCACTGGCCTATGCGACTCCTATTTGCTCGAACTCAGAAAGTCTAGACGGGATCTCAGAAAGAAATATGTAGAGCCCAAATAACTCTTTACAATCTCTACCAGTATACAGACTTTTAGCCCCGATTAGAACCCAAACAATGCCAGCCGTGATTCTGCCCGCAGCTCTGCCATCCTGTCACTCCAGCCATGTGCCAGAGTCCAGAGGCAACCAGCTTGTGCCAGCCTATTCCATCTGAGAATATCTGTTTTCACTCTTACTACCATGTTCTGTCTCTCTCCTCTCCTCCTCCTTTCCCCTGAGTGTTCTCCATTTCCTGTTGATATGGACATCTGCTCCGCTCCTTCCCTACTTCCGGTTTTGAGGAGGGAGAGATGTAGGGATGGGGTAAAGAAGGGGAGGGATGGGGTAAAGAAGAGGGGGATGCCTTGAGGGAAGTTGGAGTGATTTATTTTGGTCATGTTTTATTCATCTCTTCCCTCCATAACTAAATCAGCTGCTCCCACGTTGCCTATTAACTAAGGCTGTGTCTGTCTCTGGCCCTCTCTCAGCCCCACAATGTCTCTGACTGGATCCAAACACAGACATAATACACAGTCCACGGTTAGGTGTAATCCCAGGGGGCAATCTGATCTCACTTTGGCGCTTTGCCAGTTATGTGCAGTGTGTTACATTTCTAGGGAATTCAACCGCTGGTTAAAGAGGATTTTAGAGGGACTCATCTCCAGTATAGTACAGGTAATGCATAGTTTCAACTCTGCAGCGGTGGCATCCATTTTGATCTATAGAACCGTGTTTGTGTTGCATTAACAGGATGGACGTATCCATTAGGTTTCACTGTGATGCTGGTATCAGTGCCAAAGCTGTCAAATAGGGCCATTTTTTCCCACTATTTGTCCTGTTTCACACATGTACAAGTATGTGGTGTGAAATGTGTTTTTTTGCATATCCCATTTTCCCTGAGATGGCCAGGAATGGAGACTAGTATGGGTGCAGGCAGTGACACAGGTCGTGTCTACACTTGACATTCACATGCGACTTCTGCTATCAGAATACGAAGGTCGCATTGAAAACACGGGTTTAGATGCACAAAAGTAGCTTTGTGGTCTGATTGTGTTCAGATCTGTCTGACCACTTCAGAAGGTGGTCAGGGATGCATTGTGTGCGGATTTCACGTCTGTCTGGACGCAATCAGGCTACCGAAAGCGCATACAGTGGGCGAAGTCATCAGCACTCCTCCCACAAGTCTCCAGAAAACGTGTCTTTTTGGACCGAGAGGCACCTTTTCATTATGACGTTGGAGGAAATGCGTTCCTAACGTGTGAGGAACGTTTGCTTGCCTCATAAATGCTAGCTAATATTTAGAAAAAAAGCTAGAGTTATGCTAACCCATTTGCAATCTCTTTAGCATTGCTTGCTAGCTTTCTGGCTAGCTACAGAGGTTAGCTGGCTAGTTGGCTACAGTAGTTAGCTACTCCCATCAGTTGTTGTTGTGTTATCATATTTTGACTATTCCACCATTTGTGAAATGTTATCCAGACACAGAGGACCCGGTAGACAATTTTAAATGGAGGTGTGGATGCATGACGTGTTCAGAATTCCATGATCAGAACTCTATGATCAGAATACTAAAGCTGCATGAACTGTCAAGTCTAGACACGGTCACAGTGATGCAGCACCACGGCAACAGGAAGAGTAGAGATGAGGTTTTAGATGGAAACTGTGAGGATGGATGGAGGGGGATGGAGGTCAGCTGTGTTTGACATATGTGGGTGAGTGTGTGAGATGTATTTGTGTGTGGAATGCATATGTGGGTGTGTTTGCATTGTCTGTGTGTGTACATGTGTTGTGTGTGTGTAGTGTATGTGTGTGTACCTGTACTGTGTGTATGTGTATGTACGTGTGTGTACATGTAGTGTATGTGTGTGTATGTGTGTGTACACGTAGTGTATGTGTGTGTACATGTAGTGTATGTGTGTGCATGTAGTGTATGTGTGTGTACACGTAGTGTATGTGTGTGTACATGTAGTGTATGTCTGTGTACACGTAGTGTATGTGTGTGTGTACACGTAGTGTATGTGTGTGTGTACACGTAGTGTATGTATGTGTACGTGTAGTGTGTGTGTATGTGTGTGTGTGTACACGTAGTGTATGTGTGTGTACACGTAGTGTATGTGTGTGTACACGTAGTGTATGTGTGTGTGTACACGTAGTGAATGTGTGTGTATATGTGTGTATGAGACAAGAAATATAGTATATCAGACAGCTGTGACTGAGCGGTAGCTGAATGTGTAATATTTTGCAGGGTAGTAGGCGGTGTGTGTGTCTGCATGCATGTGTGTGTTTGCACATGTGTGCCTGCGTGTGAAGGCCTGAGGGAAGAACTCTGGCTTAGAGGAGTCCTTCTAACCATGCTGGTTCATCAGTCCACAGTCTGAGACACTGTTGATGATCTGGATCTCATCTCTCCCCTAGTTATCTCTCCGGGGAAGTTTGGTCCTCTTCCAAAGCAAAGGAGAGGAGCGAGTAATTCAATTTTTGGACAGCTTTGACCTTTTGTGAGACAGTTATTTAGTATGGCTATGTCCAATTAGGATTTCCTCGGCAGCTCGGTCCCTGCTGGAACTACGTCACTGGTAATTGATTTGATAATTACACACACAAATGATATTTCGTTATACATGATGCTGTCCATTAGATATAAATGAATAGCTGTAATGCATTTGAGTCAGTGGTTTTGTAGCTGCACTTGTATCTTTGGGATACTAATTTAGCATGGCAAAGATGCTTGCTAAGATGTCAGGCCAGATATAGCAGCACTTTACTTGTATCTTTGGGATACTAATTTAGCATGGCAAAGATGCTTGCTAAGATGTCAGGCCAGATATAGCAGCACTTTACTTGTATCTTTGGGATACTAATTTAGCATGGCAAAGATGCTTGCTAAGATGTCAGGCCAGATATAGCAGCACTTTACTTGTATCTTTGGGATACTAATTTAGCATGGCAAAGATGCTTGCTAAGATGTCAGGCCAGATATAGCAGCACTTTACTTGTATCTTTGGGATACTAATTTAGCATGGCAAAGATGCTTGCTAAGATGTCAGGCCAGATATAGCAGCACTTTACTTGTATCTTTGGGATACTAATTTAGCATGGCAAAGATGCTTGCTAAGATGTCAGGCCAGATATAGCAGCACTTTACTTGTATCTTTGGGATACTAATTTAGCATGGCAAAGATGCTTGCTAAGATGTCAGGCCAGATATAGCAGCACTTTACTTGTATCTTTGGGATACTAATTTAGCATGGCAAAGATGCTTGCTAAGATGTCAGGCCAGATATAGCAGCACTTTACTTGTATCTTTGGGATACTAATTTAGCATGGCAAAGATGCTTGCTAAGATGTCAGGCCAGATATAGCAGCACTTTACTTTGACTGGATCACTGAGTGAGTAACACCTAATCACCTCCGATTTACCTTAGTGTGTTTTGTGTGCTTCTCTTTGGGGGTTAATAGTGGGACTGCACCTGTGTGTGTGTGTGTGTGTGTGTGTGTGTGTGTGTGTGTGTGTGTGTGTGTGTGTGTGTGTGTGTGTGTGTGTGTGTGTGTGTGTGTGTGTGTGTGTGTGTGTGTGTGTGTGTGTGTGTGTGTGTGTGTGTGTGTGTGTGTGTCTTGTTCCGGAAGCTAGAGTGGAAACCGGTCGCATTCCGCTTCGCTCCTCAGGTAGTATCACATTTTCACATTCTCATTTCATTTCATTACAGTACAACGGTTTGATTTGTTTAATCTTAGCTAGCTACTTAGCCGTCTTTGTATCAAAGATAATTGCGTAGCTAGCCAGCTATTCTTCGTTCTTTTAACGTAACTTTTAACGTAACGTAGTCAACACTGCTACCTAGCCAGCTAGCCACCGAACAGCAACACTGTAGTAACTATTACATTCAACGGAACGACTCGATTAGTGTAGTGTTAGCTAGCTACATAGTTGTCTTTGCTGTCTTTGTTTCTAAGATAACTGCGTAGTTTAGACTAATTCGGTTAGCTAGCCAGCTATTTTTCGTCCTTTTAACGTAACGTAACGTAGTCAACACTGCTCGCTAGCCAGCTAGCCACCGAATAGCAACACTGTAGAAACTATTACATTCAACGGATCAACGGAACGATTGATTAGTGTAGTGTTAGCTAGCTACATAGTTGTCTTTGCTGTCCTTGTATCTAAGACAATTGTGTAGTTTATACTAATTAACGAGCCAGTTACCGAGGTTACATAGCTAGCTACCGAGGTTACCTAGCCAGCGACACTCTCAAACAAAGTCAACAACGCAGCCACTGCTAGCTAGCCCACTTCCGCAGTACTGTATCATTTTAATAATTTTGGTCAATAAGATTTCTGCAACGCAAGCTTAACTTTCTGAACATTCGAGACGTGTAGTTCACTTGTCATTCCAATCTCCTTTGCATTAGCGTAGCCTCTTCTGTAGCCTGTCAACTATGTGTCTGTCTATCCCTGTTCTCTCCTCTCTGCACAGACCATACAAACGCTTCACACCGCGTGGCCGCGGCCACCCTAACCTGGTGGTCCCAGCGCGCACCACCCACGTGGAGTCCCAGGTCTCCGGCAGCCTCTGGAACTGCCGATCTGCGGCCAACAAGGCAGAGTTCATCTCAGCCTATGCTTCCCTCCAGTCCCTCGACTTCTTGGCACTGACGGAAACATGGATCACCACAGATAACACTGCTACTCCTACTGCTCTCTCCTCGTCTGCCCACGTGTTCTCGCACACCCCGAGAGCTTCTGGTCAGCGGGGTGGCGGCACCGGGATCCTCATCTCTCCCAAGTGGTCTTTCTCCCTTTCTCCCCTTACCCATCTGTCTATCGCCTCCTTTGAATTCCATGCTGTCACAGTTACCAGCCCTTTCAAGCTTAACATCCTTATCATTTATCGCCCTCCAGGTTCCCTTGGAGAGTTCATCAATGAGCTTGATGCCCTGATAAGCTCCTTTCCTGAGGACGGCTCACCTCTCACAGTTCTGGGTGACTTTAACCTCCCCACGTCTACCTTTGACTCATTCCTCTCTGCCTCCTTCTTTCCACTCCTCTCCTCTTTTGACCTCACCCTCTCACCTTCCCCCCCTACTCACAAGGCAGGCAATACGCTTGACCTCATCTTTACTAGATGCTGTTCTTCCACTAACCTCATTGCAACTCCCCTCCAAGTCTCCGACCACTACCTTGTATCCTTTTCCCTCTCGCTCTCATCCATCACTTCCCACACTGCCCCTACTCGGATGGTATCGCGCCGTCCCAACCTTCGCTCTCTCTCCCCCGCTACTCTCTCCTCTTCCATCCTATCATCTCTTCCCTCTGCTCAAACCTTCTCCAACCTATCTCCTGATTCTGCCTCCTCAACCCTCCTCTCCTCCCTTTCTGCATCCTTTGACTCTCTATGTCCCCTATCCTCCAGGCCGGCTCGGTCCTCCCCTCCTGCTCCGTGGCTCGACGACTCATTGCGAGCTCACAGAACAGGGCTCCGGGCAGCCGAGCGGAAATGGAGGAAAACTCGCCTCCCTGCGGACCTGGCATCCTTTCACTCCCTCCTCTCTACATTTTCCTCTTCTGTCTCTGCTGCTAAAGCCACTTTCTACCACTCTAAATTCCAAGCATCTGCCTCTAACCCTAGGAAGCTCTTTGCCAACTTCTCCTCCCTCCTGAATCCTCCTCCCCCTCCTCCCCCATCCTCCCTCTCTGCAGATGACTTCGTCAACCATTTTGAAAAGAAGGTCGACGACATCCGATCCTCGTTTGCTAAGTCAAACGACACCGCTGGTCCTGCTCACACTGCCCTACCCTGTGCTCTGACCTCTTTCTCCCCTCTCTCTCCAGATGAAATCTCGCGTCTTGTGACGGCCGGCCGCACAACAACCTGCCCGCTTGACCCTATCCCCTCCTCTCTTCTCCAGACCATTTCCGGAGACCTTCTCCCTTACCTCACCTCGCTCATCAACTCATCCTTGACCGCTGGCTACGTCCCTTCCGTCTTCAAGAGAGCGAGAGTTGCACCCCTGCTGAAAAAACCTACACTCGATCCCTCCGATGTCAACAACTACAGACCAGTATCCCTTCTTTCTTTTCTCTCCAAAACTCTCGAACGTGCCGTCCTTGGCCAGCTCTCCCGCTATCTCTCTCAGAATGACCTTCTTGATCCAAATCAGTCAGGTTTCAAGACTAGTCATTCAACTGAGACTGCTCTTCTCTGTATCACGGAGGCGCTCCGCACTGCTAAAGCTAACTCTCTCTCCTCTGCTCTCATCCTCCTAGACCTATCGGCTGCCTTCGATACTGTGAACCATCAGATCCTCCTCTCCACCCTCTCCGAGTTGGGCATCTCCGGCGCGGCCCACGCTTGGATTGCGTCCTACCTGACAGGTCGCTCCTACCAGGTGGCGTGGCGAGAATCTGTCTCCTCACCACGTGCTCTCACCACTGGTGTCCCCCAGGGCTCTGTTCTAGGCCCTCTCCTATTCTCGCTATACACCAAGTCACTTGGCTCTGTCATAACCTCACATGGTCTCTCCTATCATTGCTATGCAGACGACACACAATTAATCTTCTCCTTTCCCCCTTCTGATGACCAGGTGGCGAATCGCATCTCTGCATGTCTGGCAGACATATCAGTGTGGATGACGGACCACCACCTCAAGCTGAACCTCGGCAAGACGGAGCTGCTCTTCCTCCCGGGGAAGGACTGCCCGTTCCATGATCTCGCCATCACGGTTGACAACTCCATTGTGTCCTCCTCCCAGAGCGCTAAGAACCTTGGCGTGATCCTGGACAACACCCTGTCGTTCTCAACTAACATCAAGGCGGTGGCCCGTTCCTGTAGGTTCATGCTCTACAACATCCGCAGAGTACGACCCTGCCTCACACAGGAAGCGGCGCAGGTCCTAATCCAGGCACTTGTCATCTCCCGTCTGGATTACTGCAACTCGCTGTTGGCTGGGCTCCCTGCCTGTGCCATTAAACCCCTACAACTCATCCAGAACGCCGCAGCCCGTCTGGTGTTCAACCTTCCCAAGTTCTCTCACGTCACCCCGCTCCTCCGCTCTCTCCACTGGCTTCCAGTTGAAGCTCGCATCCGCTACAAGACCATGGTGCTTGCCTACGGAGCTGTGAGGGGAACGGCACCTCAGTACCTTCAGGCTCTGATCAGGCCCTACACCCAAACAAGGGCACTGCGTTCATCCACCTCTGGCCTGCTCGCCTCCCTACCACTGAGGAAGTACAGTTCCCGCTCAGCCCAGTCAAAACTGTTCGCTGCTCTGGCACCCCAATGGTGGAACAAACTCCCTCACGACGCCAGGACAGCGGAGTCAATCACCACCTTCCGGAGACACCTGAAACCCCACCTCTTCAAGGAATACCTAGGATAGGATAAAGTAATCCTTCTGAGAAACCCCCCCCCCCCCTTAAAAGATTTAGATGCACTATTGTAAAGTGGTTGTTCCACTGGATGTCATAAGGTGAATGCACCAATTTGTAAGTCGCTCTGGATAAGAGCGTCTGCTAAATGACTTAAATGTAAATGTAAATGTGTGTGGTCTAGTCCAGGGGTTCCCAAACTTTTTGGGGCTCAGGTCCTAGGAAAGACCACTTTTTAAAGGCATCCGAGCACATTTAGCAGTTCTAATGCTAATTTCCGTCAACTCTACACATTTTCCCATGGGGAACAGAGACAATTTAGCAGTTTTAAAGCTTAAAGTACAGTGCATTTATGTTAAAAAATACAGGAAGTATTGAGTTGAAAACCGGGTCATTGATGGAGTACTGTGGATCCCTGTGAACCTCCCAGGCCCTGTTGTGCATCAAGGGTATATTGTAGATGAATAATATTCCATTGTCATGATTGTATTGTATTGCACCCTCTAACTTCTTCCACAGAGCCTTGGCCTCATTTCTTTAATCTATTATTGCTAGTAATGTTTTTTTTGTGAGATGTCAGAGATTGTGTGATGTGTTCTGGCCTTGGTCTGGAGTCTTGATGTGTTGGTCTTGACATGCTTTATGTGACATGATGACAGACGAGGTCAGAGTCTTTTTACTAAAAAATGAACGATAGCTCATTTGATAATGTTTCTGGATAGGTTACGATGACGTCAGACACTCACCTAGTCTCCTTGGACAATGGACATACAGACATAGCTATCCCTGGATGCTCTTCTCTCCCTCCCTGCAGCATCTGACTGCCTGGCAGAATAGCAGTCATTCTCAGTGAATCTCGGTTTTACAGCCAGAGGAAGGAGTGTTTGATGTTGTTGTGTTTGAGGTTTATATGAGCCTTGAAGACAACCTCACCGCACCGCAGAGCCTGACGTCTTTCAAGACTTTTATTTTGTCAAAAGAAAATCCCACTGGCTGTTAACTATGGAGGAAGACAAGCAGCCACATCTCATCTTAGAATCTATGTCGATTGTGGAAACGTACAAGGACTATATAGTATTACATAGTATACTGTTGAAATGGCAGCCATCGTTGTGACAACGTTGCCACTTTCTGTGTAACCAAAATTAATACAGAGGACATTTGTATTAATGTCTTAGAATAAGCAAATCCATTTTAATTTGATTTCTTTGACATGAAAGTCCATATTATGTAGAAAGACTTTTAAAAGTGTTCAATGAAACATTTGATCTTAAGGTACTACTGAGGAAGTTACTTCTTCAACACAGAGATGGGAAAGGGAGAAGGGTAGGTTAGCCTGTCGAGTCGAAGCCCCAGGCTGTCTCAGCCCTTTGTGCTGCCCTGGTGTACAGCTGTGCTCGGTGTGTTTCGCCCTTTGAAAGTCATGTCAGTGGGGCTCAGAGCGTACGTGTCCCCAGCCCACAACCAGTTTCTTCTTATAAGATGGCTGTTTGATGTAGGGCTGCTAAGATTCTCACTCCATTTTGCGTCTGTTTTGTATTTGAAATGAACCAGTGCTTTTGATATGTTCTTTATCTGGTGCTTGATAGGTGATGGCCAAGCAGACACTTTCCCTGGGATGCGTTTTTTATGACGGGATCAGAGCAGCAGCCTATGGTTACCACAGGGCTGGGTGGGGGTGTGAGTGAGACAAATTGGTGGTGTGTGTTTCTTCAAGTGGTTCCAGAACTAGAGATTGCTTGTGGTTTCTCTCTCTCTTTCGTTCTTTCATTCTTCCTTCCTTCCCTTTGTAAACAGACCTCCTTAGTGGCTTGTGGATGGGATGGTGGTTGATGAGAAGAATTTTAAGGTTGGTTTAAATAGACCCTCTGGTTAGAAGGGCCTGACAGTACATTCCCCTCCCTGATCAACCTGTAATCCCTATATGGAGGGGGCAGGAGATCAGGACTGCCTTGGACACACTGATTAGAGAGAGGGATGGAGGGAAGAGAAATCCAAAGTAATTCCTAACGGCTTTGAGCCTTTAGCAGTCAGATCTCCCTATCGGTCTGGAGGGAGGGAGAGATCCCAATTTAAGATCTGACAAAAAGTACTTAATCAGTTATATAGAACCCATTGCCCTCTATGGTTGTGAGGTCTAGGATCCACTCCCCAACCAAGAATTCACAAAATGGGACAAACACCCGATTGAGACTCATGCAGAATTTGGCAAAAATATACTTTGTGTACAACGCAAAACCCCAAACAATCCATGCAGAGCAGAATTATGACTATACCCACTAGTTATCAAAATCCAGAAAAGAGATGTTAAATTCTACAACCACCTAAAAGGAAGCAATGCCCACACATTCCACCACAAAGCCCTCACCTACAGAGAGATTAACCTAGCGAAGAGTCCGCTCACAAATACACAGACCCCACAGAGCCCCAGGACAGCAACACAATTAGAGACAACCAAATCATGAGAAAACAAAAAGATGGAAAGAATTAGCTTTCCAATTTGATGAGTTTTTTTGTTATCTGGCCCTAAACAGAGAGTACAACATTAAGAAAACTCAGTGAGCATAGGCTTCCTATTGAGAGAGGACACCATAGGCAGACCTGGCGCTCAAGAGAAGACAGGCTATGTGCACACTGCCCACAAAAATGAAACTGAGCTGCACTTCCTAACGTCCTGCCAAATATACAGTATGACCACATTAGAGACACATATTTCCCACAGATCACAAAGAGTTTGAAAACAAATCAAACATTGATAAACTCTCATATCTGTTAGGAGAAATACCGCAGTGGGCAATCAAAGCAGCAAGATGTGTGGCCCGTTGCCATGAGAAAAGGGCTACCAATGGAGCACAAACAACATTGTAAATACCACCTATATTTATGTTTATTTATTTCCCCCTACTATTCCCACTAGAACTATTTGCACATGGCTAAAACACTGTACATAATTGATGATGTTCTCACTTTTGTTTATTTCACTTGCTTTGGCAATGTAAACACATTTCCCATGCCAAAGAATCCCCGTGAGGGAGAGAGACCTTTTAAAGATGAAGTTGTTTCCTTGCTGAGTCGGCCATTTAAAATCACTGCCGTATGCTGTCACATCTCTGTGACTCCTCAGCATAGTGAGGCTTACAAATTTCCTGTCTCCCCAGGGAGCTGAGAAGGAACATGATCCTCATTCATCTCAGCTACTGATTCACATTAGCTGCTCCTCCGTAATATTTCATCTGAACAAGAGCTGTTGAGGACAATGTGTCTCAGCCTTCTACTCTCATGAAGTCTATCTCCATGAGCGTTCTATTCTGACCAATAAAACATCTCGCAAGGCAGCTACAAGTGATGTGATTGGTCGAGCTGTGCGTAGTCAGAGGGCAACTGTGTGTGGAGACTGATGACTGGTGTGAAAGCTTGGGCCACTCTCTCTTCCTGTATCTGCCATCTCTCTCACTCTTTTCTTTCTCTTCTCCTGTCTCCTTCTCCCTCCTACTCTCACTGGCTAGCAGTACATGTCCAGGACCGCACAGCGCACACACACAGCTTGTTGGTTTGCTAGACAGGTCTCTCTCTCTCTTTCTCTTTCTCACTCACTCACTGACTTGTTAGCCCTTCATCCACTAAATGTCTCCTTGTCTGGATCTGATTCAGGTCTGAGGTGGTCTCTCTCCAACAAGTCCAGGCTGTGAGGTCTGATCATGTGTTTCTATAAAGGCTGCTCATGTTAGTGTTGAGAACAATGCTTTCTCAGCCTCTCTTCCATAGTATAATGTGAATGGGAATGGATGCAGTGCTGATCTATTGGGAGAGGAGAGTGTCATGTCTTTGGCATCATTAAACTGAAGACTGTTAGTTTATCAAATCAATTCTCTGTAATTATTATTACATGATTAACTAATCAGGTAAATGTAATTAACTAGGAAGTTGGGGCACCAAGGAAAATATTCAGATTACAAAGTTATAATTTTCCTAATATAACTTTCAGATATGTTAATATCTGATCAATTAGTCTTCTAATTATTGAGTTATTCTTTACCTCACGTTAGTCTCATTCCAAACGTCGTAAATTGTTGGTTATCTGCACGAACCCAGTCTTCACTATGAATCCATACATCAATTGTCTCAATAATTTATTTATTAAATAACTAAATAATCACAGAAATGCACACACAAACAAAGTAGATATGGTTACAAGGAAATGGTAGGGGATGTGCACTAGTGGGCTAAACCGGCATGGCTGCTAGGTAGACAAAGGGACTGAGAAGGGCGCGAAAGATTAAAGACACTACACAGTTAATAATTCTAACAATTGAAATGCTAATCCTTTGCACATGAACTCTCACTCATTCAGGAATAATTGCAATCAATATATATATTTACGCTCAGTGTGTCGTCGTGATCTCTGTTGGAAAGTTCGTTTCTGTTGGAGAGTTTGTCCACACTCTCTCTTCCGTGGTTAGAATGGATAGTTCAGAGTCCCATTCAGAAATGTTTTTATAGAATAGATGTTTCAGCGGTTGTCGGCCTTCGCATTCAATGGTATAGAATTCCTAGCTGCAGATTAGTAATTAGTATCAAAGATTTGCTCTTATTCTGTCGGATCGATAGTCTCAGATTTTAACCACGTGGTATGGTTAAAAGATTCAGCAATCTGGTCTGGTCTCAAACCATAGCCCTCTCGTGGTAATAGAGGTAAGCTGGTCTGAAGGGAATCCCTCCAGGTGGGGGTTATATTCGTAACAGTAGAAAGGGGCTGTCCCATGACGCCAGATCAATGTCTGTGCTCATGGGGCGGGCCAATGATTTAGTTAAACTTTAAAGGGAATTGGATTCTCTTTCATTAAACAGTTTAAAATCACATTACGTAATTTCACAAATAGTTTATTTTAAATAGTTCAAATAGTTCATTCATTTTATACAACAATTAGATGCAAGCCTCACAACTGAGACTCTTGTATAAGCAGAGTTATGGTAATGTGGCTGTATTGTCTCTCATGAGTTTGGACCGGTCGTAGCTGGATTCTCCCCCGACCGTGTACACATTCTCCAAAACATGGACATTGTTCAGTTCTCAAGTTCTGTGATGTGGAAGAGGTTCCTTTGTTATCCTATGAAACTCACTTTCTCTATACTCCTCTTGGAATGTATGACCTGCCTAACAGAGCCTGGGTGTAGGGGGAAGAGAAAGAGGTGGTGAGAGAGAGAGGGGAATGGTGCTCGCTGTACCCAAAGAGGGCCACGTCATGACAAGAGCGATGTATGGGCTCATCTCAGCAGCAGAGCCAGTCTATGGGAGGGCAATTTATTAATTATACCATTCTGGAGGGTCTGGAGAGGGCTTACAGAGTCAGATACTATATCAAGGTACACACACACCACGAACACCCACAATATTACTTCCACTCAGCTCCTATCACGTGAACACTTGTACGTGAAGACGGACAGACACAGAACAAGCGAGCGATGGTGGTAGTGGGATAGAGAGAAACAGAGATACGATCTGCTGTCTCCTTTGAAAAGCTCAGTGCCAACCAAATCCTCCTCATACTAATAAGACTAGGCTATGAGGAATGTTCCGTCCACTAAAGAGAGTAAATGGTATGTCCACACTGCCTAGAACAATAGCAGGGTTATATGGATCATCAGTCCTCTAACCGCAGTTATGATTCATGTGCTGTGTCACGGTAAAGAGGACATGGGGGTGCAGCCATTTAAGTGATTGGTTGGTTGGTGCTTTGGCAGGCACTGAGAGGATTTGGCTATCAGGGAAGAACACATCTCACAGATGCACTAGATGACCAGGAGTATGTGGACACCTGCTCGTCGAACATCTCATTCCAAAATAATGGGCATTAATATGGAGTTGGTACCACTTTTGCTGCTATAACAGCCTCTACTCTTCTGGGAAGACTTTCCACTCGATCGTGTCTCATCGCTGCAACTCTCCAAAGGGCTTGGGAGGCAAAGGTCAAGTCATGCTTCTTAACACCTGCCCGCTTAACCCGGAAGCCAGCTGCACCAATATGTCGGAGGAAACACTGTTCAACTGACGACGAGGCCAGCTTGCAGGCGCCCGGCCCGCCACAAGGAGTCTCTAGAGCATGATGAACCAAGTAAAGCCCCTCCGGACCCGGACGAAGCTGTGCCAATTGTGTGCCGCCCTATGGAACTCCCGATTACGGCCGGTTGTGATACAGCCCGGGATCGAACCCGGGTCTGTAGTGATGCCTCTAGAACTGCGAAGCTAGGCCTTAAACTGCTGGGCCAATCAGGAGGCCCTCGACAAACCATTTCTGTATGGACCTCGCTTTGTGCACAGGGGCATTGTCATGAAAAACAACCTCAGACCATTAGTCCTCCTCCACCAAACCTTTAGTTGGTACTATGCATTGGGGCAGGTAGCGTTCTCCTGGCATCCGCAAGGTGTTGAAAGGACAGTCTCTCTGGGAGCCACTCACTGGAAGATAGAGGATTTATGTAAGCTTGGTTAAAGGATAGCTCAGCACTTAGTCAGGGGTTATTGGGATACTGTACATGGAGTAACTGGTTTTAAAATGGCAGTTTAGTTTGATGTGAACTAACTCGCCTTTTCACATTCAAAAGCGGGTAAATCTCAGTTGTACCATATGCTTTTCTACAATATTCTGTGCAGGTCCTTCCTGTCCTGTAGTTCCAGAGTTGGTTTAATCCACCTCCTCTTCCTGTTTATGAGCTTGGCTCAGATAGGCTAGAGATGGTCTATAATAGTCCCTGGGGTGGTGTGTATCAGTCTGTCCGACGCCATCTGAGGGAGTAGATTAACAGTGTCAGAAAGAACAGGACAGTGGCGGACCACACCTCAACTCTATCGACCATTTAACTAACTGTATTTATGAAAGACACATTAACTGAAGACTCTTGTTAGTTTCTGAGTCATTGATTAGTAAAAGGCCTGTACTGATGAAAGTAAATAACCAAAGGGTTTATTGGCTATTTATTGGTTTATGTTCAGTGTGTTTAGGTCTTGTGTGTTTGTGTTTTCACCTTGGTACGGTTGACTGTAAGAGTCCACTGTAAGATCATGCCATTGCCACTCCTCTGCTCTGGCATCATGGGAATATCCAAGTTAGCTCTGTAAACACACTGTTTCATTGAAGCCCTTTCGCCTTGTTATTTCCATGAAAATGAGCGTGCCACCCTTCTGATAAAGCTTTTAACTAAATGTGGTTTTCAGAGTTTTATAATCATCATGCAGACATGAGGACATGGCTACATTGTTGTCCACAAGAGGAGTAGAATATCTCATCAGCTTCTCTGCATTGAAATTATTTTTCACAACATTAACTTTAGAGCTGGACCTGAATGGAGTTGATTAGTATTATTGTGTGAGGCTTTTAGCAGGAATATCATATCACTGATGTATATTAGCCATAATTGACCTATTCATTTTATTCAGCCTGTTTAGCATTATTGGTCTGAGCTCTTTTAGCTGGAATTGAAAGTGGATTTGACAATAAGATGAAGGCAGCTAACTATTTTATTCACTCACACAGGGGACTCAGGAATGACTATTTTATTCACTCACACAGGGGACTCAGGAATGACTATTTTATTCACTCACACAGGGGACTCAGGAACGACTATTTTATTCACTCACACAGGGGACTCAGGAATGACTATTTTATTCACTCACACAGGGGACTCAGGAATGACTATTTTATTCACTCACACAGGGGACTCAGGAACGACTATTTTATTCACTCACACAGGGGACTCAGGAATGACTATTTTATTCACTCACACAGGGGACTCAGGAATGACTATTTTATTCACTCACACAGGGGACTCAGGAATGGCTATTTTATTCACTCACACAGGGGACTCTGGAATTACTTCTATTCACTCACACAGAGGACTCTGGAATAACTTCTATTCACTCACACAGAGGACTCTGGAATGACTTCTATTCACTCACACAGAGGACTCTGGAATAACTTCTATTCACTCACACAGAGGACTCTGGAATAACTTCTATTCACTCACACAGAGGACTCTGGAATAACTTCTATTCACTCACACAGAGGACTCTGGAATGACTTCTATTCACTCACACAGGGGACTCTGGAATTACTTCTATTCACTCACACAGAGGACTCTGGAATGACTTCTATTCACTCACACAGAGGACTCTGGAATAACTTCTATTCACTCACACAGAGGACTCTGGAATAACTTCTATTCACTCACACAGAGGACTCTGGAATGGCTTCTATTCACTCACACAGAGGACTGGAATGGCTTCTATTCACTCACACAGAGGACTCTGGAATGGCTTCTATTCACTCACACAGAGGACTCTGGAATGGCTTCTATTCACTCACACAGAGGACTCAGGAATGGCCCGGGTACCAAACCTTAACGGACATAAAGATTTAACACACATCTTTTTGCATCACATTATTCAACTCCGGTCAAGTACGGGTCAGTTATGATTTGGTGTGTGTGAGTAAGGTGTTGTTTTGTGAGTGTGTTAATTGCTCCGTTCCGCTCAGCCCCAGACCACAGCAGGCCCTCGCATGCCTCCCTCTCATCCCATCCTCCCACCTGGTAGAAGAGCTAGCCTTGGACGGACAGACCGACCGACCCTCTGTCTTACTGACGGAGTTAAACACTAGTTGCTCCCGTCATCCCAGATGAATCGGTCCACTCATCTCCTCTCAGATGTACACGCTGTATGTTTTGCTGATATGCTTCCTAAGAATGATTTGTGGGGAAATGCTTTCACAATTCCTTTTCTATGAGTAGTGTGAAGGACCCTCGTGAGGATTCCCATCTAGCAGGTAATGTTCTCTTAACGTTTGTCTATGTTACTGCAATGTTGTGGAAGGTCCCTCGGGTGACGTAATCGTTTACTCTGGTCTCTGCAGTGCCCATTTAATACCTTATGTGGAGACATTTTTCACTTTATTTTCACGTAAATACCAGTACAGATGGGAGTGTATGCAATGTTCAGACATGTTCTACTCAGGTGGAGAGATTTTATTACTGGTGCACGAGCAGCGCAATCTGTGTGAAACACTTTCTGATGATTGGTCTATTCCATGAAAGGTTGATTGTGAACTACCGATGTCACTTCCATGACCCTCTGTCTACTCTGTCCAAGGCTGAGGGCTCTATAGGATCAATAAGGATGAACCTCTGTCTACTCTATCCAAGGCTGATGGCTCTATAGGATCAGTAAAAAATGAACCTCTGTCTACTCTGTCTAAGGCTGAGGACTCTATAGGATCAATAAGGATGAACCTCTGTCTACTCTGTCCAAGGCTGAGGGCTCTATAGGATCAATAAGGATGAACCTCTGTCTACTCTGTCCAAGGCTGAGGGCTCTATAGGATCAGGTGAGAGGGACAGACTGGCTAGAGGGAATCAGGAATTGACAACTCATCCTCTGGGGATCAACTAGGGGGTGCCTCACTGTATGGTCACTGTGTGTCTATCAGTGTGTTGTACCAGTGTGTGTTATTATCTACAGTACCGTGTAAATTATAGCATACCTCATAAAGGTTTCACAGAGCTCAGACTGCTGGATGCTCATTATAGTACCAGCACTTACTGCTTACTGTTACTGGGCAATGGACACTTGGCATAGCTTACTATTAGTATGTGTATGGTGTACACAGGCACACGTTTAGTATGTGTGTTCTATTCTTGTATCTATTTGGATATTGTTCATGGATATGTACTGTACATGCATATTTGTTTGCTTGTTTGTCTGTTTACTGCTATTCGTCATATTGTGGACAGGGTGACATGTTTACTCAGCGTACAGTGAGCGTAAAGCAGCAACAGCTACCAAAATAAGACTATCTACTCTCTCCTTTTCTCTCTTCTTCCCTCTCCTCTCCTCTCTCCCCTCTCCATTTCCCTCTTCTCTCTCCCGTCTCCTCTCCTCTTCTCTCTTCTCTCTCCCCTCTCCTCTTCCCTCCACTCCTCTTCCCTCCTTCCCCCTTTCCTCTTCTCTCCTCTCCTCTCTCCTCGCTCCCCTCTCCTCTTCCCTCCTCTCCTCTCCTCTTCCCTCCTCACCCCTCTCCTCTTCTCTCCTCTCCTCTCTCCTCGCTCCCTTCTCCTTTTCCCTCTTCTCCTCTTTCCTCCTCTCCTCTCTCCTTCTCCTCTCCCCTCCACTTTTAGCTCAACTGATTGTTAAGTATGACTTTCCAGTATTAGACAGAAGTGCTTATTTTTCTGCCCTTGTCTTTCTGCTGTGAATCTGGTGATTGAGCTCAGCCAAGAGCTGCTGCAGATTACATTCAATTGAAATGGACTGGTATTTATGCGGCTGTGGAAGAGGAAGGGTTTCCGCCTTTGAGTTGCTCTTTCTGATTTATATGCCGATTTGTTGTGAAAGGAGGAGGATGTGGTTGGAATAGTTGGGGATTAAATCTAAAATGCTGTAGACTGGATTTATACACCTAACCCATACTGTGCCTTGGTGCTGACCCATCTAACAGTCACAGATTTATAGGCCTAACCCATACTGTGCCTTGGTGCTGACCCATCCAACAGTCACAGATTTATAGGCCTAACCCATACTGTGCCTTGGTGCTGACCCATCCAACAGTCACAGATGTATACACCTAACCCATACTGTGCCTTGGTGCTGACCCATCCAACAGTCACAGATGTATAGGCCTAACCCATACTGTGCCTTGGTGCTGACCCATCCAACAGTCACAGATGTATAGGCCTAACCCATACTGTGCCTTGGTGCTGACCCATCCAACAGTCAAAGATGTATAGGCCTAACCCATACTGTGCCTTGGTGCTGACCCATCCAACAGTCACAGATTTATAGGCCTAACCCATACTGTGCCCTGGTGCTGACCCATCCAACAGTCACAGATTTATAGGCCTAACCCATACTGTGCCCTGGTGCTGACCCATCCAACAGTCACAGATTTATAGGCCTAACCCATACTGTGCCTTGGTGCTGACCCATCCAACAGTCACAGATTTATAGGCCTAACCCATACTGTGCCTTGGTGCTGACCCATCCAACAGTCACAGATTTATAGGCCTAACCCATACTGTGCCTTGGTGCTGACCCATCCAACAGTCACAGATTTATAGGCCTAACCCATACTGTGCCTTGGTGCTGACCCATCCAACAGTCACATATTTATAGGCTTAACCCATACTGTGCCTTGGTGCTGACCCATCCAACAGTCACATATTTATAGGCTTAACCCATACTGTGCCCTGGTGCTGACCCATCCAGCGGTCAGTTCAATCTAATGCACAGATTTCAACCAAAAAATAGTTGTAAACATCGTCATATTCTGGAATGCAGAAAATGTCTCTTCTAAATGATGACTGACTTATCTGCAGACGCAAGTCATTGTTGTTCTCAATAATATTATACATCTGATAAACAGCGGCTGCTGATTGGTGTACGGAAAGCAGATTTTACAGAAAGTTGTGGAAATGTCAGCCTTTGGTGCATGTAATAGGGAGTGCCAGCTGTTAGGAGAACATACGGACAGAGAGAGTTCCCCCATTCTGGTATTCCGGAACACCTTTTGTCCACAATTTGCCAGCTGTCAGTGTACTGCGGCCAGTTCTACCCATGATGACCCACTTTCCTTAGTGTTCAGCCACACGTCATTAGCTATAGAATCTGTCAATGTGTGCATCCATTCAGCAACTGACAAATCTGGTACTACGTGTTGTTGTGTTCCAGAGCCGTGTAATGTGCCGGATATTGTGTATGCACAATGTCTGTGAAAGGTCAGTGTGTGTGTGTGCGTGCGTGCGTGCGTGTGTGTGTGTGTGTACAGTAAGTGTGTCAGTCCATAGCAGCCACCTGGACAATACAGTAAGAGATCAGCCTTAGTGCACTGTCACACTGAGTAGGGCTTGTGGTGACCGAAGTCCGGGGGCCATTTTCCTGCCTCTGTCTAAGGCTGCGTTTACACAGGCAGCCCAATTCTGATATATGTCCGCTCATTCGTCTTTAGACCAATCGGATCGGCTCTGAAAAATTGGTCAAAATACCAATGAGTGAAAAAAAGATCAGAATTGGGCTGCCTGTGTAAACGCAGCCTTATTGAGTCTGTTTTGTCTCACTGTCTCTCTTCTCTGTCTCTCTTCTCTCTGTTTCTCTGTTTCCCTGTCGCTCTCTCTTTTCTCTGGCTCTGTTTCCATGTCTCTCTTTTCCCATGTCTCTCGGACTCTGTTTCCATGTTTCTCTGTTTCCATGTCTCTCTGTTTCAATGTCTCTAGGTCTCCCTGTTTCTCTCTTTCTTTGGGTTTCAGTATTCAGTTGCAAATAAGAACAGTCAGGTGCAAAGGCAGCCCCCTCTCTAACATATCTTCTTCTCCTCTGGCTCCTCAAGTCTTCCTATCTCTCTGACATATCTTCTCCTCTGCCTCCAGTCTTCCTATCTCTCTGATGTATCTTCTCCTCTGCCTCCTCCAGTCTTCCTATTTCTCCGACGTATCTTCTCCTCTGCCTCCAGTCTTCCTATCTCTCTGACGTATCTTCTCCTCTGCCTCCTCAAGTCTTTCTATCTCTCCGACGTATCTTCTCATCTGCCTCCTCCAGTCTTCCTATCTCTCTGACGTATCTTTTCCTCTGCCTCCAGTCTTCCTATCTCTCTGACGTATCTTCTCCTCTGCCTCCAGTCTTCCTATCTCTCTGACGTATCTTCTCCTCTGCCTCCTCCAGTCTTCCTATCTCTCTGACGTATTTTCTCCTCTACCTCCTCCAGTCTTCCTATCTCTCTGATGTATCTTCTCCTCTGCCTCCTCAAGTCTTCCTATCTCTCTGATGTATATTCTCCTCTGCCTCCTCAAGTCTTCCTATCTCTCTGATGTATCTTCTCCTCTGCCTCCTCAAGTCTTCCTATCTCTCTGACGTATCTTCTCCTCTACCTCCTCCAGTCTTCCTATCTCTCTGACGTATCTTCTCCTCTGCCTCCTCAAGTCTTCCTTTCTCTCTGACGTATCTTCTCCTCTGCCTCCTCCAGTCTTCCTATCTCTCTGACGTATCTTCTCCTCTGCCTCCTCAAGTCTTCCTTTCTCTCTGACGTATCTTCTCCTCTGCCTCCTCCAGTCTTCCTATCTCTCTGACGTATCTTCTCCTCTAACTCCAGTCTTCCTGTATCTCTGTGTTCATCATTTTCTCCACTGCCTCTGCTCTGCTCTAGTTGTCTTTAAAGACAGAGAGGTGAAGCAGCAGGTTTCCTGATCTCATTTTAAATCACGGGAGGGCATCAGACATCGCATCAGGTCACAAAATGGAGAATCGCCTTGTGTGTGTCTATCTGTGTCTGTGAGAGTACCAGCTACTGCGAGTGAACGTGCGTGTGTGTGTGTGTGTGTGTGTGTGTGTGTGTGTGTGTGTGTGTGTGTGTGTGTGTGTGTGTGTGTGTGTGTGTGTGTGTGTGTGTGTGTGTGTGTGTGTGTGTGTGTGTGTGTGTGTGTGTGTGTGTGTGTGTGTGCGCACGCGCACATTTGTTAGTTCATAGAGCCGTGTCTGTCAGACTCCTGCTGCATCTCTCTCTCCTGCTCCATCCTCACAGGGATGACTCAGACCAGCACCGGAGCCATGTTAAACATCCTCTATATACCCATCCATAGCCATTATACCCAGCCCAGCCATTATACCCAGCCATTATACCCAGCCCAGCCATTATACCCAGCCATTATACCAGCCCAGCCATTATACCTAGCCATTATACCCAGCCCAGCCATTATACCCAGCCCAGCCATTATACCCAGCCCAGCCATTATACCCAGCCATTATACCCAGCCCAGCCATTATACCCAGCCCAGCCATTATACCTAGCCATTATACCCAGCCCAGCCATTATACCCAGCCCAGCCATTATACCCAGCCCAGCCATTATACCCAGCCATTATACCCAGCCATTATACCCAGCCCAGCCATTATACCCAGCCATTATACCCAGCCCAGCCATTATACCCAGCCATTATACCCAGCCCAGCCATTATACCCAGCCCAGCCATTATACCCAGCCATTATACCCAGCCCAGCCATTATACCCAGCCCAGCCATTATACCTAGCCATTATACCCAGCCCAGCCATTATACCCAGCCATTATACCCAGCCCAGCCATTATACCCAGCCATTATACCCAGCCCAGCCATTATACCCAGCCCAGCCATTATACCCAGCCATTATACCCAGCCCAGCCATTATACCCAGCCCAGCCATTATACCCAGCCATTATACCCAGCCCAGCCATTATACCCAGCCCAGCCATTATACCCAGCCATTATACCCAGCCCAGCCATTATACCCAGCCATTATACCCAGCCCAGCCATTATACCCAGCCGTTATACCTAGCCATTATACCCAGCCATTATACCCAGCCAACCCCAACCAACCCCAGCCATTATACCCAGCCATTATACCCAGCCCACCCCAGCCAACCCCAGCCATTATACCCAGCCATTATACCCAGCCCACCCCAGCCAACCCCAGCCATTATACCCAGCCATTATACCAACCCCAGCCAACCCCAGCCATTATACCCAGCCCAGCCATTATACCCAGCTCAGCCATTATACCCAGCCCAGCCATTATACCCAGCCATTATACCTAGCCATTATACCCAGCCATTATACCCAGCCGTTATACCCAGCCATTATACCCAGCCAACCCCAGCCATTATACCCAGCCATTATACCCAGCCATTATACCCAGCCAACCCCAGCCATTATACCCAGCCATTATACCCAGCCATTATACCTAGCCATTATACCTAGCCAACCCCAGCCATTATACCCAGGCATTGTACCCAGCCATTATACCCAGCCTACCCCAGCCATTATACCCAGCTATTATACCCAGCCATCCCCAGCCCACCCCAGCCATTATACCCAGCCATTATACCCCAGCCATTATACCCCAGCCATTATACCCAGCCATTATACCCAGCCCACCCCAGCCATTATACCCAGCCATTATACCCAGCCATTATACCTAGCCATTATACCCAGCCATTATACTGAGCCATTATACCCAGCCAACCCCAACCCACCCCAGCCATTATACCGAGCCATTATTCCCAGCCCACCCCAGCCATTATACCCAGCCATTATACCCAGCCCACCCCAGCCATTATACCCAGCCATTATACCCAGCCATTATACCCAGCCATTATACCCAGCCATTATACCCAGCCCACCCCAGCCATTATACCTAGCCATTATACCCAGCCATTATACCCAGCCAACCCCAACCAACCCCAGCCATTATACCCAGCCCACCCCAGCCAACCCCACCCATTATACCCAGCCCACCCCAGCCAACCCCAGCCATTATACCCAGCCATTATACCAACCCCAGCCAACCCCAGCCATTATACCCAGCCCAGCCATTATACCCAGCCATTATACCCAGCCCACCCCAGCCATTATACCTAGCCATTATACCCAGCCATTATACCCAGCCAACCCCAACCAACCCCAGCCATTATACCCAGCCCACCCCAGCCAACCCCAGCCATTATACCCAGCCCACCCCAGCCAACCCCAGCCATTATACCCAGCCATTATACCAACCCCAGCCAACCCCAGCCATTATACCCAGCCCAGCCATTATACCCAGCCATTATACCTAGCCATTATACCCAGCAATTATACCCAGCCCACCCATTATACCTAGCCATTATACCCAGCCATTATACCAAGCCATTATACCCAGCCAACCCCAGCCATTATACCCAGCCATTATACCTAGCCAACCCCAGCCATTATACCCAGCCCAGCCATTATACCCAGCCCAGCCATTATACCCAGCCATTATACCCAGCCATTATACCCAGCCCAGCCATTATACCCAGCCATTATACCCAGCCCAGCCATTATACCCAGCCATTATACCCAGCCCAGCCATTATACCCAGCCCAGCCATTATACCCAGCCATTACACCCAGCCCAGCCATTATACCCAGCCCAGCCATTATACCTAGCCATTATACCCAGCCCAGCCATTATACCCAGCCATTATACCCAGCCCAGCCATTATACCCAGCCATTATACCCAGCCCAGCCATTATACCCAGCCCAGCCATTATACCCAGCCATTATACCCAGCCCAGCCATTATACCCAGCCCAGCCATTATACCCAGCCATTATACCCAGCCCAGCCATTATACCCAGCCCAGCCATTATACCCAGCCATTATACCCAGCCCAGCCATTATACCCAGCCATTATACCCAGCCCAGCCATTATACCCAGCCGTTATACCTAGCCATTATACCCAGCCATTATACCCAGCCAACCCCAACCAACCCCAGCCATTATACCCAGCCATTATACCCAGCCCACCCCAGCCAACCCCAGCCATTATACCCAGCCATTATACCCAGCCCACCCCAGCCAACCCCAGCCATTATACCCAGCCATTATACCAACCCCAGCCAACCCCAGCCATTATACCCAGCCCAGCCATTATACCCAGCTCAGCCATTATACCCAGCCCAGCCATTATACCCAGCCATTATACCTAGCCATTATACCCAGCCATTATACCCAGCCGTTATACCCAGCCATTATACCCAGCCAACCCCAGCCATTATACCCAGCCATTATACCCAGCCATTATACCCAGCCAACCCCAGCCATTATACCCAGCCATTATACCCAGCCATTATACCTAGCCATTATACCTAGCCAACCCCAGCCATTATACCCAGGCATTGTACCCAGCCATTATACCCAGCCTACCCCAGCCATTATACCCAGCTATTATACCCAGCCATCCCCAGCCCACCCCAGCCATTATACCCAGCCATTATACCCAAGCCATTATACCCCAGCCATTATACCCAGCCATTATACCCAGCCCACCCCAGCCATTATACCCAGCCATTATACCCAGCCATTATACCTAGCCATTATACCCAGCCATTATACTGAGCCATTATACCCAGCCAACCCCAACCCACCCCAGCCATTATACCGAGCCATTATTCCCAGCCCACCCCAGCCATTATACCCAGCCATTATACCCAGCCCACCCCAGCCATTATACCCAGCCATTATACCCAGCCATTATACCCAGCCATTATACCCAGCCATTATACCCAGCCCACCCCAGCCATTATACCTAGCCATTATACCCAGCCATTATACCCAGCCAACCCCAACCAACCCCAGCCATTATACCCAGCCCACCCCAGCCAACCCCACCCATTATACCCAGCCCACCCCAGCCAACCCCAGCCATTATACCCAGCCATTATACCAACCCCAGCCAACCCCAGCCATTATACCCAGCCCAGCCATTATACCCAGCCATTATACCCAGCCCACCCCAGCCATTATACCTAGCCATTATACCCAGCCATTATACCCAGCCAACCCCAACCAACCCCAGCCATTATACCCAGCCCACCCCAGCCAACCCCAGCCATTATACCCAGCCCACCCCAGCCAACCCCAGCCATTATACCCAGCCATTATACCAACCCCAGCCAACCCCAGCCATTATACCCAGCCCAGCCATTATACCCAGCCATTATACCTAGCCATTATACCCAGCAATTATACCCAGCCCACCCATTATACCTAGCCATTATACCCAGCCATTATACCAAGCCATTATACCCAGCCAACCCCAGCCATTATACCCAGCCATTATACCTAGCCAACCCCAGCCATTATACCCAGGCATTGTACCCAGCTATTATACCCAGCCATCCCCAGCCCACCCCAGCCATTATACCCAGCCATTATACCCAGCCCACCCCAGCCATTATACCCCAGCCATTATACCCAGCCATTATACCCAGCCATTATACCCAGCCCACCCCAGCCATTATACCCAGCCATTATACCCAGCCATTATACCTAGCCATTATACCCAGCCATTATACTGAGCCATTATTCCCAGCCCAGCCGATCCATTATACCCAGCCATTATACCCAGCCCACCCCAGCCATTATACCCAGCCATTATACCTAGTCATTATACCCAGCCATTATACCCAGCCATTATACCTAGTCATTATACCCAGCCATTATACCCAGCCAACCCCAGCCATTATACCCAGCCATTATACCCAGCCCACCCCAGCCATTATACCCCAGCCATTATACCCAGCCATTATACCCAGCCATTATACCCAGCCCACCCCAGTCATTATACCCAGCCATTATACCCAGATATTATACCCAGCCATTATACCTAGCCATTATGCCTAGCCATTATACCCAGCCATTATACCCAGCCATTATACCCAGCCAACCCCAACCCACTCCAGCCATTATACCCAGCCATTATACCTAGCCATTATACCTAGCCAACCCCAGCCATTATACCCAGCCATTGTACCCAGCCATTATACCCAGCCATTATACCCAGCCATTATACCTAGCCATTATACCTAGCCAACCCCAGCCATTATACCCAGGCATTGTACCCAGCCATTATACCCAGCCTACCCCAGCCATTATACCCAGCCATTATACCCAGCCATTATACCCAGCCCACCCCAGCCATTATACCCAGCCATTATACCCAGCCCACCCCAGCCATTATACCCCAGCCATTATACCCAGCCATTATACCCAGCCCACCCCAGCCATTATACCCAGCTATTATACCCAGCCATTATACCTAGCCATTATACCCAGCCATTATACCTAGCCATTGTACCCAGCCATTATACCCAGCCATTATACCCAGCCAACCCCAACCCACCCCAGCCATTATACGAGCCATTATTCCCAGCCCACCCCAGCCATTATACCCAGCCATTATACCCAGCCCACCCCAGCCATTATACCCAGCCATTATACCTAGTCATTATACCCAGCCATTATACCCAGCCAACCCCAGCCATTATACCCAGCCATTATACCCAGCCCACCCCAGCCATTATACCCCAGCCATTATACCCAGCCATTATACCCAGCCATTATACCCAGCCTACCCCAGTCATTATTCCCAGCCATTATACCCAGCCATTATACCCCAGCCATTATACCCAGCCATTATACCCAGCCATTATACCCAGCCCACCCCAGCCATTATACCCAGCCATTATACCTAGTCATTATAACCAGCCATTATACCCAGCCATTATACCTAGTCATTATACCCAGCCATTATACCCAGCCCACCCCAGCCATTATACCCAGCCCACCCCAGCCATTATACCCCAGCCATTATACCCAGCCATTATAGCCAGCCATTATACCCAGCCTACCCCAGTCATTATTCCCAGCCATTATACCCAGCCATTATACCCAGCCATTATACCCAGCCATTATACCCAGCCAACCCCAACCAACCCCAGCCATTATACCCAGCCCACCCCAGCCAACCCCAGCCATTATACCCAGCCCACCCCAGCCAACCCCAGCCATTATACCCAGCCATTATACCAACCCCAGCCAACCCCAGCCATTATACCCAGCCCAGCCATTATACCCAGCCATTATACCTAGCCATTATACCCAGCAATTATACCCAGCCCAGCCATTATACCCAGCCGTTATACCCAGCCCACCCCAGCCATTATACCTAGCCATTATACCCAGCCATTATACCCAGCCAACCCCAACCAACCCCAGCCATTATACCCAGCCCACCCCAGCCAACCCCAGCCATTATACCCAGCCCACCCCAGCCAACCCCAGCCATTATACCCAGCCATTATACCAACCCCAGCCAACCCCAGCCATTATACCCAGCCCAGCCATTATACCCAGCCATTATACCTAGCCATTATACCCAGCAATTATACCCAGCCCACCCATTATACCTAGCCATTATACCCAGCCATTATACCAAGCCATTATACCCAGCCAACCCCAGCCATTATACCCAGCCATTATACCTAGCCAACCCCAGCCATTATACCCAGGCATTGTACCCAGCTATTATACCCAGCCATCCCCAGCCCACCCCAGCCATTATACCCAGCCATTATACCCAGCCCACCCCAGCCATTATACCCCAGCCATTATACCCAGCCATTATACCCAGCCATTATACTCAGCCCACCCCAGCCATTATACCCAGCCATTATACCCAGCCATTATACCTAGCCATTATACCCAGCCATTATACTGAGCCATTATTCCCAGCCCAGCCGATCCATTATACCCAGCCATTATACCCAGCCCACCCCAGCCATTATACCCAGCCATTATACCTAGTCATTATACCCAGCCATTATACCCAGCCAACCCCAGCCATTATACCCAGCCATTATACCCAGCCCACCCCAGCCATTATACCCCAGCCATTATACCCAGCCATTATACCCAGCCATTATACCCAGCCCACCCCAGTCATTATACCCAGCCATTATACCCAGATATTATACCCAGCCATTATACCTAGCCATTATGCCTAGCCATTATACCCAGCCATTATACCCAGCCATTATACCCAGCCAACCCCAACCCACTCCAGCCATTATACCCAGCCATTATACCTAGCCATTATACCTAGCCAACCCCAGCCATTATACCCAGCCATTGTACCCAGCCATTATACCCAGCCATTATACCCAGCCATTATACCTAGCCATTATACCTAGCCAACCCCAGCCATTATACCCAGGCATTGTACCCAGCCATTATACCCAGCCTACCCCAGCCATTATACCCAGCCATTATACCCAGCCATTATACCCAGCCCACCCCAGCCATTATACCCAGCCATTATACCCAGCCCACCCCAGCCATTATACCCCAGCCATTATACCCAGCCATTATACCCAGCCCACCCCAGCCATTATACCCAGCTATTATACCCAGCCATTATACCTAGCCATTATACCCAGCCATTATACCTAGCCATTGTACCCAGCCATTATACCCAGCCATTATACCCAGCCAACCCCAGCCCACCCCAGCCATTATACCCAGCCATTATACCTAGTCATTATACCCAGCCATTATACCCAGCCAACCCCAGCCATTATACCCAGCCATTATACCCAGCCCACCCCAGCCATTATACCCCAGCCATTATACCCAGCCATTATACCCAGCCATTATACCCAGCCTACCCCAGTCATTATTCCCAGCCATTATACCCAGCCATTATACCCCATCCATTATACCCAGCCATTATACCCAGCCATTATACCCAGCCCACCCCAGCCATTATACCCAGCCATTATACCTAGTCATTATAACCAGCCATTATACCCAGCCATTATACCTAGTCATTATACCCAGCCATTATACCCAGCCAACCCCAGCCATTATACCCAGCCCACCCCAGCCATTATACCCCAGCCATTATACCCAGCCATTATAGCCAGCCATTATACCCAGCCTACCCCAGTCATTATTCCCAGCCATTATACCCAGCCATTATACCCAGCCATTATACCCAGCCATTATACTGAGCCATTATACCCAGCGATTATACCAAGCCATTATACCCAGCCATTATACCTAGCCATTATACCTAGCCAACCCCAGCCATTATACCCAGCCATTATACCTAGCCATTATGCCTAGCCATTATACCCAGCCATTATACCCAGCCATTATACCCAGCCAACCCCAACCCACTCCAGCCATTATACCCAGCCATTATACCTAGCCATTATACCTAGCCAACCCCAGCCATTATACCCAGCCATTGTACCCAGCCATTATACCCAGCCATTATACCCAGCCATTATACCTAGCCATTATACCTAGCCAACCCCAGCCATTATACCCAGGCATTGTACCCAGCCATTATACCCAGCCTACCCCAGCCATTATACCCAGCCATTATACCCAGCCATTATACCCAGCCCACCCCAGCCATTATACCCAGCCATTATACCCAGCCCACCCCAGCCATTATACCCCAGCCATTATACCCAGCCATTATACCCAGCCCACCCCAGCCATTATACCCAGCTATTATACCCAGCCATTATACCTAGCCATTATACCCAGCCATTATACCTAGCCATTGTACCCAGCCATTATACCCAGCCATTATACCCAGCCAACCCCAGCCCACCCCAGCCATTATACCCAGCCATTATACCTAGTCATTATACCCAGCCATTATACCCAGCCAACCCCAGCCATTATACCCAGCCATTATACCCAGCCCACCCCAGCCATTATACCCCAGCCATTATACCCAGCCATTATACCCAGCCATTATACCCAGCCTACCCCAGTCATTATTCCCAGCCATTATACCCAGCCATTATACCCCATCCATTATACCCAGCCATTATACCCAGCCATTATACCCAGCCCACCCCAGCCATTATACCCAGCCATTATACCTAGTCATTATAACCAGCCATTATACCCAGCCATTATACCTAGTCATTATACCCAGCCATTATACCCAGCCAACCCCAGCCATTATACCCAGCCCACCCCAGCCATTATACCCCAGCCATTATACCCAGCCATTATAGCCAGCCATTATACCCAGCCTACCCCAGTCATTATTCCCAGCCATTATACCCAGCCATTATACCCAGCCATTATACCCAGCCATTATACTGAGCCATTATACCCAGCGATTATACCAAGCCATTATACCCAGCCATTATACCTAGCCATTATACCTAGCCAACCCCAGCCATTATACCCAGCCATTATACCCAGCCCACCCCAGTCATTATACCCAGCCATTATACCCAGCCCACCCCAGTCATTATACCCAGCCATTATACCCAGATATTATACCCAGCCATTATACCTAGCCATTATGCCTAGCCATTATACCCAGCCATTATACCCAGCCATTATACCCAGCCAACCCCAACCCACTCCAGCCATTATACCCAGCCATTATACCTAGCCATTATACCTAGCCAACCCCAGCCATTATACCCAGCCATTGTACCCAGCCATTATACCCAGCCATTATACCCAGCCATTATACCTAGCCATTATACCTAGCCAACCCCAGCCATTATACCCAGGCATTGTACCCAGCCATTATACCCAGCCTACCCCAGCCATTATACCCAGCCATTATACCCAGCCAACCCCAGCCCACCCCAGCCATTATACCCAGCCATTATACCCAGCCCACCCCAGCCATTATACCCCAGCCATTATACCCAGCCATTATACCCAGCCCTTCCCAGCCATTATACCCAGCTATTATACCCAGCCATTATACCTAGCCATTATACCCAGCCATTATACCTAGCCATTGTACCCAGCCATTATACCCAGCCATTATACCCAGCCAACCCCAACCCACCCCAGCCATTATACGAGCCATTATTCCCAGCCCACCCCAGCCATTATACCCAGCCATTATACCCAGCCCACCCCAGCCATTATACCCAGCCATTATACCTAGTCATTATACCCAGCCATTATACCCAGCCAACCCCAGCCATTATACCCAGCCATTATACCCAGCCCACCCCAGCCATTATACCCCAGCCATTATACCCAACCATTATACCCAGCCATTATACCCAGCCTACCCCAGTCATTATTCCCAGCCATTATACCCAGCCATTATACCCCAGCCATTATACCCAGCCATTATACCCAGCCATTATACCCAGCCCACCCCAGCCATTATACCCAGCCATTATACCTAGTCATTATAACCAGCCATTATACCCAGCCATTATACCTAGTCATTATACCCAGCCATTATACCCAGCCAACCCCAGCCATTATACCCAGCCCACCCCAGCCATTATACCCCAGCCATTATACCCAGCCATTATAGCCAGCCATTATACCCAGCCTACCCCAGTCATTATTCCCAGCCATTATACCTAGCCATTATACCCAGCCATTATACCCAGCCATTATACTGAGCCATTATACCCAGCGATTATACCAAGCCATTATACCCAGCCATTATACCTAGCCATTATACCTAGCCAACCCCAGCCATTATACCCAGGCATTGTACCCAGCCATTATACCCAGCCTACCCCAGCCATTATACCCAGCCATTATACCCAGCCATTATACCTAGTCATTATACCCAGCCATTATACCGAGCCATTATACCCAGCCAACCCCATCCCACCCCAGCCATTATACCGAGCAATTATACCCAGCCAACCCCAACCCACCCCAGCCATTATACCCAGCCATTATACCTAGTCATTATACCCAGCCATTATACCCAGCCATTATACCTAGTCATTATACCCAGCCATTATACCCAGCCAACCTCAGCCATTATACCCAGCCATTATACCCAGCCCACCCCAGCCATTATACCCAGCCACTATACCTAGTCATTATACCCAGCCATTATACCCAGCCATTATACCTAGTCATTATACCCAGCCATTATACCCAGCCAACCCCAGCCATTATACCCAGCCATTATACCCAGCCCACCCCAGCCATTATACCCCAGCCATTATACCCAGCCATTATACCCAGCCATTATACCCAGCCCACCCCAGTCATTATACCCAGCCATTATACCCAGCTATTATACCCAGCCATTATACCTAGCCATTATGCCTAGCCATTATACCCAGCCATTATACCCAGCCATTATACCCAGCCAACCCCAACCCACTCCAGCCATTATACCCAGCCATTATACCTAGCCATTATACCTAGCCAACCCCAGCCATTATACCCAGGCATTGTACCCAGCCATTATACCCAGCCTACCCCAGCCATTATACCCAGCCATTATACCCAGCCAACCCCAGCCCACCCCAGCCATTATACCCAGCCATTATACCCAGCCCACCCCAGCCATTATACCCCAGCCATTATACCCAGCCATTATACCCAGCCATTATACCCAGCCCTTCCCAGCCATTATACCCAGCTATTATACCCAGCCATTATACCTAGCCATTATACCCAGCCATTATACCTAGCCATTGTACCCAGCCATTATACCCAGCCATTATACCCAGCCAACCCCAACCCACCCCAGCCATTATACGAGCCATTATTCCCAGCCCACCCCAGCCATTATACCCAGCCATTATACCCAGCCCACCCCAGCCATTATACCCAGCCATTATACCTAGTCATTATACCCAGCCATTATACCCAGCCAACCCCAGCCATTATACCCAGCCATTATACCCAGCCCACCGCAGCCATTATACCCCAGCCATTATACCCAGCCATTATACCCAGCCATTATACCCAGCCTACCCCAGTCATTATTCCCAGCTATTATACCCAGCCATTATACCCTAGCCATTATACCCAGCCATTATACCCAGCCATTATACCCAGCCCACCCCAGCCATTATACCCAGCCATTATACCTAGTCATTATAACCAGCCATTATACCCAGCCATTATACCTAGTCATTATACCCAGCCATTATACCCAGCCAACCCCAGCCATTATACCCAGCCCACCCCAGCCATTATACCCCAGCCATTATACCCAGCCATTATAGCCAGCCATTATACCCAGCCTACCCCAGTCATTATTCCCAGCCATTATACCCAGCCATTATACCCAGCCATTATACCCAGCCATTATACTGAGCCATTATACCCAGCGATTATACCAAGCCATTATACCCAGCCATTATACCTAGCCATTATACCTAGCCAACCCCAGCCATTATACCCAGGCATTGTACCCAGCCATTATACCCAGCCTACCCCAGCCATTATACCCAGCCATTATACCTAGTCATTATAACCAGCCATTATACCCAGCCATTATACCTAGTCATTATACCCAGCCATTATACCCAGCCCACCCCAGCCATTATACCCAGCCCACCCCAGCCATTATACCCCAGCCATTATACCCAGCCATTATAGCCAGCCATTATACCCAGCCTACCCCAGTCATTATTCCCAGCCATTATACCCAGCCATTATACCCAGCCATTATACCCAGCCATTATACCCAGCCAACCCCAACCAACCCCAGCCATTATACCCAGCCCACCCCAGCCAACCCCAGCCATTATACCCAGCCCACCCCAGCCAACCCCAGCCATTATACTCAGCCATTATACCAACCCCAGCCAACCCCAGCCATTATACCCAGCCCAGCCATTATACCCAGCCATTATACCTAGCCATTATACCCAGCAATTATACCCAGCCCAGCCATTATACCCAGCCCACCCCAGCCATTATACCTAGCCATTATACCCAGCCATTATACCCAGCCAACCCCAACCAACCCCAGCCATTATACCCAGCCCACCCCAGCCAACCCCAGCCATTATACCCAGCCCACCCCAGCCAACCCCAGCCATTATACCCAGCCATTATACCAACCCCAGCCAACCCCAGCCATTATACCCAGCCCAGCCATTATACCCAGCCATTATACCTAGCCATTATACCCAGCAATTATACCCAGCCCACCCATTATACCTAGCCATTATACCCAGCCATTATACCAAGCCATTTTACCCAGCCAACCCCAGCCATTATACCCAGCCATTATACCTAGCCAACCCCAGCCATTCCCCAGGCATTGTACCCAGCTATTATACCCAGCCATCCCCAGCCCACCCCAGCCATTATACCCAGCCATTATACCCAGCCCACCCCAGCCATTATACCCCAGCCATTATACCCAGCCATTATACCCAGCCATTATACCCAGCCCACCCCAGCCATTATACCCAGCCATTATACCCAGCCATTATACCTAGCCATTATACCCAGCCATTATACTGAGCCATTATTCCCAGCCCAGCCGATCCATTATACCCAGCCATTATACCCAGCCCACCCCAGCCATTATACCCAGCCATTACACCTAGTCATTATACCCAGCCATTATACCCAGCCAACCCCAGCCATTATACCCAGCCATTATACCCAGCCCACCCCAGCCATTATACCCCAGCCATTATACCCAGCCATTATACCCAGCCATTATACCCAGCCCACCCCAGTCATTATACCCAGCCATTATACCCAGATATTATACCCAGCCATTATACCTAGCCATTATGCCTAGCCATTATACCCAGCCATTATACCCAGCCATTATACCCAGCCAACCCCAACCCACTCCAGCCATTATACCCAGCCATTATACCTAGCCATTATACCTAGCCAACCCCAGCCGTTATACCCAGCCATTGTACCCAGCCATTATACCCAGCCATTATACCCAGCCATTATACCTAGCCATTATACCTAGCCAACCCCAGCCATTATACCCAGGCATTGTACCCAGCCATTATACCCAGCCTACCCCAGCCATTATACCCAGCCATTATACCCAGCCATTATACCCAGCCCACCCCAGCCATTATACCCAGCCATTATACCCAGCCCACCCCAGCCATTATACCCCAGCCATTATACCCAGCCATTATACCCAGCCCACCCCAGCCATTATACCCAGCTATTATACCCAGCCATTATAACTAGCCATTATACCCAGCCATTATACCTAGCCATTGTACCCAGCCATTATACCCAGCCATTATACCCAGCCAACCCCAGCCCACCCCAGCCATTATACCCAGCCATTATACCTAGTCATTATACCCAGCCATTATACCCAGCCAACCCCAGCCATTATACCCAGCCATTATACCCAGCCCACCCCAGCCATTATACCCCAGCCATTATACCCAGCCATTATACCCAGCCATTATACCCAGCCTACCCCAGTCATTATTCCCAGCCATTATACCCAGCCATTATACCCCAGCCATTATACCCAGCCATTATACCCAGCCCACCCCAGCCATTATACCCAGCCATTATACCTAGTCATTATAACCAGCCATTATACCCAGCCATTATACCTAGTCATTATACCCAGCCATTATACCCAGCCAACACCAGCCATTATACCCAGCCCACCCCAGCCATTATACCCCAGCCATTATACCCAGCCATTATAGCCAGCCATTATACCCAGCCTACCCCAGTCATTATTCCCAGCCATTATACCCAGCCATTATACCCAGCCATTATACCCAGCCATTATACTGAGCCATTATACCCAGCGATTATACCAAGCCATTATACCCAGCCATTATACCTAGCCATTATACCTAGCCAACCCCAGCCATTATACCCAGCCATTATACCCAGCCCACCCCAGTCATTATACCCAGCCATTATACCCAGCCCACCCCAGTCATTATACCCAGCCATTATACCTAGCCATTATGCCTAGCCATTATACCCAGCCATTATACCCAGCCATTATACCCAGCCAACCCCAACCCACTCCAGCCATTATACCCAGCCATTATACCTAGCCATTATACCTAGCCAACCCCAGCCATTATACCCAGCCATTGTACCCAGCCATTATACCCAGCCATTATACCCAGCCATTATACCTAGCCATTATACCTAGCCAACCCCAGCCATTATACCCAGGCATTGTACCCAGCCATTATACCCAGCCTACCCCAGCCATTATACCCAGCCATTATACCCAGCCAACCCCAGCCCACCCCAGCCATTATACCCAGCCATTATACCCAGCCCACCCCAGCCATTATACCCCAGCCATTATACCCAGCCATTATACCCAGCCCTTCCCAGCCATTATACCCAGCTATTATACCCAGCCATTATACCTAGCCATTATACCCAGCCATTATACCTAGCCATTGTACCCAGCCATTATACCCAGCCATTATACCCAGCCAACCCCAACCCACCCCAGCCATTATACGAGCCATTATTCCCAGCCCACCCCAGCCATTATACCCAGCCATTATACCCAGCCCACCCCAGCCATTATACCCAGCCATTATACCTAGTCATTATACCCAGCCATTATACCCAGCCAACCCCAGCCATTATACCCAGCCATTATACCCAGCCCACCCCAGCCATTATACCCCAGCCATTATACCCAACCATTATACCCAGCCATTATACCCAGCCTACCCCAGTCATTATTCCCAGCCATTATACCCAGCCATTATACCCCAGCCATTATACCCAGCCATTATACCCAGCCATTATACCCAGCCCACCCCAGCCATTATACCCAGCCATTATACCTAGTCATTATAACCAGCCATTATACCCAGCCATTATACCTAGTCATTATACCCAGCCATTATACCCAGCCAACCCCAGCCATTATACCCAGCCCACCCCAGCCATTATACCCCAGCCATTATACCCAGCCATTATAGCCAGCCATTATACCCAGCCTACCCCAGTCATTATTCCCAGCCATTATACCTAGCCATTATACCCAGCCATTATACCCAGCCATTATACTGAGCCATTATACCCAGCGATTATACCAAGCCATTATACCCAGCCATTATACCTAGCCATTATACCTAGCCAACCCCAGCCATTATACCCAGGCATTGTACCCAGCCATTATACCCAGCCTACCCCAGCCATTATACCCAGCCATTATACCCAGCCATTATACCTAGTCATTATACCCAGCCATTATACCGAGCCATTATACCCAGCCAACCCCATCCCACCCCAGCCATTATACCGAGCAATTATACCCAGCCAACCCCAACCCACCCCAGCCATTATACCCAGCCATTATACCTAGTCATTATACCCAGCCATTATACCCAGCCATTATACCTAGTCATTATACCCAGCCATTATACCCAGCCAACCTCAGCCATTATACCCAGCCATTATACCCAGCCCACCCCAGCCATTATACCCAGCCACTATACCTAGTCATTATACCCAGCCATTATACCCAGCCATTATACCTAGTCATTATACCCAGCCATTATACCCAGCCAACCCCAGCCATTATACCCAGCCATTATACCCAGCCCACCCCAGCCATTATACCCCAGCCATTATACCCAGCCATTATACCCAGCCATTATACCCAGCCCACCCCAGTCATTATACCCAGCCATTATACCCAGCTATTATACCCAGCCATTATACCTAGCCATTATGCCTAGCCATTATACCCAGCCATTATACCCAGCCATTATACCCAGCCAACCCCAACCCACTCCAGCCATTATACCCAGCCATTATACCTAGCCATTATACCTAGCCAACCCCAGCCATTATACCCAGGCATTGTACCCAGCCATTATACCCAGCCTACCCCAGCCATTATACCCAGCCATTATACCCAGCCAACCCCAGCCCACCCCAGCCATTATACCCAGCCATTATACCCAGCCCACCCCAGCCATTATACCCCAGCCATTATACCCAGCCATTATACCCAGCCCTTCCCAGCCATTATACCCAGCTATTATACCCAGCCATTATACCTAGCCATTATACCCAGCCATTATACCTAGCCATTGTACCCAGCCATTATACCCAGCCATTATACCCAGCCAACCCCAACCCACCCCAGCCATTATACGAGCCATTATTCCCAGCCCACCCCAGCCATTATACCCAGCCATTATACCCAGCCCACCCCAGCCATTATACCCAGCCATTATACCTAGTCATTATACCCAGCCATTATACCCAGCCAACCCCAGCCATTATACCCAGCCATTATACCCAGCCCACCCCAGCCATTATACCCCAGCCATTATACCCAGCCATTATACCCAGCCATTATACCCAGCCTACCCCAGTCATTATTCCCAGCTATTATACCCAGCCATTATACCCCAGCCATTATACCCAGCCATTATACCCAGCCATTATACCCAGCCCACCCCAGCCATTATACCCAGCCATTATACCTAGTCATTATAACCAGCCATTATACCCAGCCATTATACCTAGTCATTATACCCAGCCATTATACCCAGCCAACCCCAGCCATTATAACCAGCCCACCCCAGCCATTATACCCCAGCCATTATACCCAGCCATTATAGCCAGCCATTATACCCAGCCTACCCCAGTCATTATTCCCAGCCATTATACCCAGCCATTATACCCAGCCATTATACCCAGCCATTATACTGAGCCATTATACCCAGCGATTATACCAAGCCATTATACCCAGCCATTATACCTAGCCATTATACCTAGCCAACCCCAGCCATTATACCCAGGCATTGTACCCAGCCATTATACCCAGCCTACCCCAGCCATTATACCCAGCCATTATACCCAGCCCACCCCAGCCATTATACCCAGCCATTATACCCAGCCATTATACCTAGTCATTATACCCAGCCATTATACCCAGCCATTATACCTAGCCATTATTCCCAGCCATTATACCGAGCCATTATACCCAGCCAACCCCATCCCACCCCAGCCATTATACCGAGCAATTATACCCAGCCAACCCCAACCCACCCCAGCCATTATACCCAGCCATTATACCTAGTCATTATACCCAGCCATTATACCCAGCCATTATACCTAGTCATTATACCCAGCCATTATACCCAGCCAACCCCAGCCATTATACCCAGCCATTATACCCAGCCCACCCCAGCCATTATACCCAGCCACTAAACCTAGTCATTATACCCAGCCATTATACCCAGCCATTATACCTAGTCATTATACCCAGCCATTATACCCAGCCAACCCCAGCCATTATACCCAGCCATTATACCCAGCCCACCCCAGCCATTATACCCCAGCCATTATACCCAGCCATTATACCCAGCCATTATACCCAGCCCACCCCAGTCATTATACCCAGCCATTATACCCAGCTATTATACCCAGCCATTATACCTAGCCATTATGCCTAGCCATTATACCCAGCCATTATACCCAGCCATTATACCCAGCCAACCCCAACCCACTCCAGCCATTATACCCAGCCATTATACCTAGCCATTATACCCAGCCCACCCCAGCCATTATACCCCAGCCATTATACCCAGCCATTATACCCAGCCTACCCCAGCCATTATACCCAGCCATTATACCCAGCCAACCCCAGCCCACCCCAGCCATTATACCCAGCCATTATACCCAGCCCACCCCAGCCATTATACCCCAGCCATTATACCCAGCCATTATACCCAGCCCACCCCAGCCATTATACCCAGCTATTATACCCAGCCATTATACCTAGCCATTATACCCAGCCGTTATACCTAGCCATTGTACCCAGCCATTATACCCAGCCATTATACCCAGCCAACCCCAACCCACCCCAGCCATTATACGAGCCATTATGCCCAGCCCACCCCAGCCATTATACCCAGCCATTATACCCAGCCCACCCCAGCCATTATACCCAGCCATTATACCTAGTCATTATACCCAGCCATTATACCTGTAACGGTGTTCCTCCTCCTCTTCATACGAAGAGGAGGAGTAGTGATTCGACCAAGGCGCAGCGTTGTGATATGACATGATAATATTTATTTGAACAAGAACAAAACGAACTATACTTGAAATGATACAAAATAACAAAACGAAAGTAGACAGACTTAGAACGACGAACTTACATGAAACACGAAGAACGAACGAACAAGTACTTACTACAAAACAAACGAACGAACGAACGAAACAGTCCCGTATGGTGCAAACATATACACAGACACAGGAGACAACCACCCACAAACAAACAGTGTGAACAGCTAACCTATATATGGTTCTCAATCAGAAGACAACGTCAAACACCTGTCTCTGATTGAGAACCATATAAGGCTGATTACAATAGACCTAAACATAGAAACACAAAACATAGAAATGCCCACCCAAACTCACGTCCTGACCAACAAAACATACAAAACTAACAGAAAACAGGTCAGGAACGTGACATAACCCCCCCCTCAAGGTGCGAACTCCGGGCGCACCAGCACAAAGTCTAGGGGAGGGTCTGGGTGGGCATCTGACCACGGTGGTGGCACAGGCTCTGGACGAGGTCCCCACCCCACCATAATCAATCCCAGCTTACTTCTCCCCTTTAGAATGACCACCCCATTATTCCACCCACCTAATATAAGGGGCAACACCAAGATAAGGGACAGCTCCGGGACAAGGTAGCTCAGGACAGCGAGGTAGGTCGGAATAGAGAGATAGCTCAGAATAGAGAGGTAGCTCAGGATAGAGAGATAGCTCAGGATAGAGAGATAGCTCAGGATAGAGGGGCAACTCCGGACTGAAGGGCAGCTCCGGACAGAGAGACAGCTCTGGACTGAGGGGCAGTTCTGGATTACTAGCCGCTTCGGGCTGAGGGGCAGCTCATGGCAGGCTGACGGCTCTGGACGCTCATGGCAGGCTGACGGCTCTGGACGCTCATGGCAGGCTGACGGCTCTGGACGCTCATGGCAGGCTGACGGCTCTGGACGCTCATGGCAGGCTGACGGCTCTGGACGCTCATGGCAGGCTGACGGCTCTGGACGCTCATGGCAGGCTGACGGCTCTGGACGCTCATGGCAGGCTGACGGCTCTGGACGCTCATGGCAGGCAGACGGCTCTGGACGCTCATGGCTCGCTGACGGCTCTGGCTGCTCATGGCTCGCTGACGGCTCTGGCTGCTCATGGCTCACTAACGGCTCTGGCAGATCCTGTCTGGCTGGCGGCTCTGGCAGATCCTGTCTGGTTGGCGGCTCTGGCAGATCCTGTCTGGTTGGCGGCTCTGGCAGATCCTGTCTGACGAATGGCTCTAGCGGCTCCTGACTGACTATCGGCTCTGACGGCTCGGGACAGACGGGCGGCTCTAATGGCTCGGGACAGACGGATGGCTCAGATGGCGCTGGGGAGACGGATGGCTCAGATGGCGCTGGGGAGACGGATGGCTCAGATGGCGCTGGGGAGATGGATGGCTCAGATGGCGCTGGGGAGACGGATGGCTCAGATGGCGCTGGGGAGACGGATGGCTCAGATGGCGCTGGGGAGACGGATGGCTCTGGCCGGATAAGGCGCACTGTAGACCTGGTGCGTGGTGCCGGAACTGGAGGCACCGGGCTAAGGACACGCACCTTCATGCTAGTGCGGGGAGCAGGGACAGGGCACACTGGACTCTCAAAGCGTACTCTCTGCCTGGTGCGTGGTACCGGCACTGGTGGCACCGGGCTGAGTGCACGCACATCAGGACTAGTACGGGGAGAAGTAACAGTGTGTACAGGACTCAGGAGACGCACAGGTGGCTTAGTGCGTGGTGCCGGAACTGGAGGCACCGAACTGGATACACGCACTACAGGGAGAGTGCGTGGAGGAGGAACAGGGCTCTGGAAACGCACTGGAAGCCTGGTGCGTGGTGTAGGCACTGTTGGTACTGGACTGGGGCGGGGAGGTGGCGCCGGAAATACCGGACCGTGCAGGCGTACTGGCTCTCTTGAGCATTGAGCCTGCCCAACCTTACCTGGTTGAATGCTCCCGGTCGCCCGACCAGTGCGGGGAGGTGGAATAACCCGCACCGGGCTATGTAGGCGAACCGGGGAAACCATGCGTAAGGCAGGTGCCATGTATGCCGGCCCGAGGAGACGCACTGGAGACCAGACGCGTTGAGCCGGCCTCATGACACCTGGCTCAATGCCCAATCTAGCCCTACCAGTGCGGGGAGGTGGAATAAGCCGCACCGGGCTATGCACACGTACAGGAGACACCGTGCGCTCTACTGCGTAACACGGTGTCTGCCCGTACTCCCGCTCTCCACGGTTAGCCTGAGAAGTGGGCGCAGGTCTCCTACCTGCCCTTGGCCCACTATCTCTTAGCCCCCCCCCAATAAATTTTTGGGTAGTACTCACGGGCTTTTCAGGCTTCCGTGCTAGACGCGTCCCCTCATAACGCCGGTTCCTCTCTTGCGTTTCCTCCTCTCTCCGAGCTGCCTCCAGCTGTTCCCATGGGCGGCGATTCACTCCAATTTTAGCCCATGGTCCTTCTCCGTTAAATATTTGCTCCCAACTCCACGAGTCCTGTATACTTGCCCGTTGCTCGAAATTACGCTGCTTGGTTCTGGATTGGTGGGTGGTTCTGTAACGGTGTTCCTCCTCCTCTTCATACGAAGAGGAGAAGTAGTGATTCGACCAAGGCGCAGCGTTGTGATATGACATGATAATATTTATTTGAACAAGAACAAAACAAACTATACTTGAAATGATACAAAATAACAAAACGAAAGTAGACAGACTTAGAACGACGAACTTACATGAAACACGAAGAACGAACGAACAAGTACTTACTACAAAACAAACGAACGAACGAACGAACGAAACAGTCCCGTATGGTGCAAACATATACACAGACACAGGAGACAACCACCCACAAACAAACAGTGTGAACAGCTAACCTATATATGGTTCTCAATCAGAAGACAACGTCAAACACCTGTCTCTGATTGAGAACCATATAAGGCTGATTACAATAGACCTAAACATAGAAACACAAAACATAGAAATGCCCACCCAAACTCACGTCCTGACCAACAAAACATACAAAACTAACAGAAAACAGGTCAGGAACGTGACAATACCCAGCCAACCCCAGCCATTATACCCAGCCATTATACCCAGCCCATCCCAGCCATTATACCCCAGCCATTATACCCAGCCATTATACCCAGCCATTATACCCAGCCTACCCCAGTCATTATTCCCAGCCATTATACCCAGCCATTATACCCCAGCCATTATACCCAGCCATTATACCCAGCCATTATACCCAGCCCACCCCAGCCATTATACCCAGCCATTATACCTAGTCATTATAACCAGCCATTATACCCAGCCATTATACCTAGTCATTATACCCAGCCATTATACCCAGCCAACCCCAGCCATTATACCCAGCCCACCCCAGCCATTATACCCCAGCCATTATACCCAGCCATTATACCCAGCCATTATACCCAGCCTACCCCAGTCATTATTCCCAGCCATTATACCCAGCCATTATACCCAGCCATTATACTGAGCCATTATACCCAGCGATTATACCAAGCCATTATACCCAGCCAACCCCAGCCATTATACCCAGCCATTATACCTAGCCATTATACCTAGCCAACCCCAGCCATTATACCCAGGCATTGTACCCAGCCATTATACCCAGCCTACACCAGCCATTATACCCAGCCATTATACCCAGCCCACCCCAGCCATTATACCCAGCCATTATACCCAGCCATTATACCTAGCCATTATACCCAGCCATTATACCTAGTCATTATACCCAGCCATTATACCCAGCCATTATACCTAGCCATTATACCCAGCCATTATACCGAGCCATTATACCCAGCCAACCCCAACCCACCCCAACCATTATATCGAGCAATTATACCCAGCCAACCCCAACGCACCCCAGCCATTATACCCAGCCATTATTCCCAGCCCACCCCAGCCATTATACCCAGCCATTATACCCAGCCATTATACCCAGCCATTATACCTAGTCATTATACCCAGCCATTATACCCAGCCAACCCCAGCCATTATACCCAGCCATTATACCCAGCCCACCCCAGCCATTATACCCGAACCAGCCATTATACCTAGGCATTATACCCAGCCAACCCAAACCCACCCCAGCCATTATACCCAGCCCACCCCAGCCATTATACCCAGCCAGTATACCCAGCCCACCCCAGCCATTATACCCAGCCATTATACCCAGCCATTATACCCAGCCCACCCCAGCCATTATACCCAGCCATTATACCCAGCCCACCCCAGCCATTATACCCAGCCCAGCCATTATACCCAGCCATTATACCTAGTCAATATACCCAGCCCATCCTAGCCATTATACCCAGCCCAGCCATTATACCCAGCCATTATACCTAGTCATTATACCCAGCCCATCCTTGCCAACCCCAGCCATTATACCCAGCCCATCCTAGCCAACCCCAGCCATTATACCCAGCCCAGCCATTATACCCTGCCCAGCCATTATACCCAGCCATTATACCCAGCCCATCCCTGCCAACCCCAGCCATTATACCCAGCCAACCCCAGCCATTATACCAAGCCCATCCCAGCCAACCCCAGCCGTTATACCCAGCCCATCCCTGCCAACCCCAGCCATTATACCTAGCCAACCCCAGCCATTATACCAAGCCCATCCCAGCCAACCCCAGCCGTTATACCCAGCCCATCCCTGCCAACCCCAGCCATTATACCCAGCCAACCCCAGCCATTATACCCAGCCAACCCCAGCCATTATACCCAGCCAACCCCAGCCATTATACCAAGCCCATCCCAGCCAACCCCAGCCGTTATACCCAGCCGTCATAACTTCAACCAGTAAAATGTCTCTTTGGATAGCGTTTGCTACAGCCTATATCAGAGGTCGACCGATTAATCGGCATGGCCAATTAATTAGGGCCGATTTGAAGTTTTCATAACAATCAGTAATTGGCCTTTTTGGACGCTGATTATAGACAATTACATTGAAATCCACGAGGAGACTGCGTAGCAGGCTGCCCACCTGTTACTTGAGTGCAGCATCAAAAGGACCTTGGCTGCAAGGAGCCAAGGTAAGTTGCTAGTTAGCATTAAACTTATCTTATAAAAAACAATCAATCTTCACATAATCACTAGTTAACTACACATGGTTGATGATATTACTAGGTTAACTAGCTTGTTCTGCATTGCATATAATCAATGCAGTGCCTGTTAATTTATCATTGAATCACAGCCTACTTAAACTTCGCCAAACTGGGGGATGATTTAACAAAAGCGCATTCGGGAAAAAAGCACAATCGTTGCACAAATGTACCTAACCATGAACATCAATGCCTTTCTTAAAATCAGTACACAAGTATATATTTTTAAACCTGCATATGTAGTTAAAAGAAATTCATCTTAGCAGGCAATATTAACTAGGGAAATTGTGTCACTTCTCTTGTGTTCAGTGCAAGTAGAGTCAGGGTATATGCAGCAGTTTGGGCCGCCTGGCTCGTTGCAAACTGTGTGAAGACCATTTCTTCCTAACAAAGACCGTAATTAATTTGCCAGAATTGTATATAATTATGACATAACATTGAAGGTTGTGCAATGTACAAATATTTAGACTATTTAGACAGCAATATTTAGACTTAGGGTTGCCACCCGTTCGATAAAATACGTAACGGTTCCGTATTTCACTGAAAGAATAAACGTTTTGTTTTCAAAATTATAGTTTCCAGATTTGACCATATTAATTACCAAAGGCTTGTATTTCTGTGTGTTTATTATATTATAATTAAGTATATGTCACGTTCGTTGTATGGTGGAAGAGAGGAGGACCAAGGCGCAGCTTGATAGGAATACATTCTTCTATTTATTATATCGAAACGAAGAACACTTCAACAGACTTACAAAAGAACAAACGAACGTGACGCTATATAATAAACAAGTGCAGACACAGGCAACTTACACATAGACAATAACCCACGAAATCCCTAAAGAATATGGCTGCCTAAATATGGTTCCCAATCAGAGACAATGATAAACAGCTGCCTCTAATTGAGAACCAATCTAGGCAACCATAGACATACAAAACACCTAGACAAGACTAAACACATAAATCCCCCATGTCACACCCTGACCTAACCAAAATAATAAAGAAAACAAAGATAACTAAGGCCAGGGCGTGACAGTATATGATTTGATAAAGCCTATCAACTCCAGAGATTAGGCTGGCAATACTAAAGTGCCTATAAGAACATCCAATAGTCAAAGTAGCCAATAGTCATCTCGGAATCCAAGATGGCGTAGCAGTGTAGACGTGTATTTTTTAGTGCTCTCGTGCACATTGTATTTTTTCGTACTTCTTGTATATATTTATTTATTTTTATTTTTTTCTATCTCTTTTCGATTTTCAATTCGATTATACCTTCCGGTAACCTACCTCACCCAATGTGGTACGGAATCGCTATCATTTTTTATCTTTGGAACACATCCACGAACCCCCAGTAGCTAACCAGCTACAAGCTACCAGCTACAAGCTACTTAGCCATTTTTAACCGATGCTAGCAGCTTTACCGTTGGAACTGTGGAACACATTCAAGAACCCCCAGTAGCTAACCAGCTACAAGCTACCAGCTACAAGCTACTTAGCCATTTTTAACCGATGCTAGCAGCTTTTACTTTCGGCACAGACACCAGCCCTGTTATTAGCCTGGATATTACTCACCAATTTAACAGCATCGGACTGTCTCTCGACAACAACGCCGGATCCCTGCCGTAATCCCTGAGCCACTACTTCTGATCCTCACAGCTAGCCTGCAGCTAACGCAGCTAGCACAGCTAGTGCCACTGCTACGAAGCTAGCATCAGTTAGCAAACACAATTCTACAATCACAACCTCTCTCTCGCCATCCGGCCTGGATTCTCTGTCGACACGTCCACATCTGGTCTGCAGACGAATACCCCATCCGCTGTACCCTCAACCGGCCTCCGTCTGAGCAGACCCCCTTCGTCTGAGCAGACTCACCCCCCCGGGCTACTAACTTTAAACACCGCGTGCTAGCTTAGCGGCGACTTCCCTGCTCCATCTACGGCTGCCCCCTGGACACTATGATCACCTGGCTACATAGCTGATGCCTGCCGGACTGTCCATTAATTTACGGTACTCCATTCTGTTTACTTGTGTTTTATCTGTCGGCTCTGTGTTTTAACTCAGGCTCTGTGTGTAGTTAATCCGACCCTCTCTGCCTAGTCGTCGCCATTTTTACCTGCTGTTGCTGTGTTAGCTGACTAGCTGCTGTTATCTCACCTGTTGTTTTAGCTAGCTCTCCCAATCAAGACCTGCAATCACTTTATGCCTTACTGTATGTCTCTGCCAAATATCAATATGCCTTGTATACTGTTGTTCAGGCTAGTTATCATAGTTATCATTGTTTTGGTTTGCAATGGACCCCGTAGTTCCACTCTCCGTACCTCTGATACCCCCTTCGTCCCACCTCCCACACATGCGGTGACCTCACCCATTGAGACCAGCATGTCCAGAGATACAACCTCTCTTATCATCACCCAGCGCCTGGGCTTGCCTCCGCTGTACCCGTGCCCCACCATACCCCTGTCTGCACATTATGCCCAGAATCTATTCTACCACGGCCATAAATCTGCTCCTTTTATTCCTTGTCTCCAACGCTCTAGGCGACCAGTTTTGATAGCCTTTAGCCGCACCCTCATCCTACTACTCCTCTGTTCCTTCGGGTGATGTGGAGGTTAACCCAGGCCCTGCATGTCCCCAGGCACCCTCATTTGTTGACTTCTGTGATCGAAAAAGCCTTGGCCTCATGCATGTCAACATCAGAAGCCTCCTCCCTAAGTTTGTCTTACTCACCGCTTTAGCACACTCTGCCAACCCTGATGTCCTTGCCGTGTCTGAATCCTGGCTTAGGAAGGCCACCAAAAATTCTGAGATTTCCATACCCAACTATAACACTTTCCGTCAAGATAGAACTGCCAAAGGGGGAGGAGTTGCAATCTACTGCAGAGATAGCCTGCAAAGTTCTGTCATACTTTCCAGGTCTATGCCCAAACAGTTCGAACTTCTAATTTTAAAAATTAATCTCTCCAGAAATAAGTCTCTCACTGTTGCCGCCTGCTACCGACCCCCCTCAGCTCCCAGCTGTGCCCTGGACACCATCTGTGAATTGATCGCTCCCCATCTAGCTTCAGAGTTTGTTCTGTTAGGTGACCTAAACTGGGATATGCTTAACACCCCGGCAGTCCTACAATCTAAGCTAGATGCCCTCAATCTCACACAAATCATCAAGGAACCTACCAGGTACAACCCTAAATCCGTCAGCATGGGCACCCTAATAGACATTATCCTGACCAACCTGCCCTCCAAATACACCGCTGCTGTCTTCAATCAAGACCTCAGCGATCACTGCCTCATTGCCTGTATCCGCTGCGGGTCCGCGGTCAAACGACCACCCCTCATCACTATCAAACGCTCCCTAAAACACTTCTGCGAGCAGGCCTTTCTAATCGACCTGGCCCGGGTACCCTGGATGGATATTGACCTCATCCCGTCAGTTGAGGATGCCTGGTCATTCTTTAAAAGTTACTTCCTCACCATATTAGACAAGCATGCTCCGTTCAAAAAATGCAGAACTAAGAACAGATATAGCCCTTGGTTCACTCCAGACCTGACTGCCCTCGACCAGCACAAAAACATCCTGTGGCGAACTGCAATAGCATCGAAGAGCCCACGCGATATGCAACTGTTCAGGGAAGTCAGGAACCAATACACGCAGTCAGTCAGGAAAGCAAAGGCCAGCTTTTTCAAGCAGAAATTTGCATCCTGTAGCTCTAACTCCAAAAAGTTCTGGGATACTGTAAAGTCCATGGAGAACAAGAGCACCTCCTCCCAGCTGCCCACTGCACTGAGGCTAGGTAACACGGTCACCACCGATAAATCCGTGATGATCGAAGAATTCAACAAGCATTTCTCAATGGCTGGCCATGCCTTCCTCCTGGCGACTCCAACCTTGGCCAACAGCCCCCCCCCCCCCCCCCCGCTGCTACTCGCCCAAGCCTCCCCAGCTTCTCCTTTACCCAAATCCAGATAGCAGATGTTCTGAAAGAGCTGGAAAACCTGGACCCATACAAATCAGCTGGGCTTGACAATCTGGACCCCCTATTTCTGAAACTGTCCGCCTCCATTGTCGCACCCCCTATTACCAGCCTGTTCAACCTCTCCTTCGTATCATCTGAGATCCCCAAGGATTGGAAAGCTGCCGCGGTCATCCCCCTCTTCAAAGGGGGAGACACCCTGGACCCAAACTGTTACAGACCTATATCCATCCTGCCCTGCCTATCTAAGGTCTTCGAAAGCCAAGTCAACAAACAGATCACTGACCATCTCGAATCCCACCGTACCTTCTCCGCTGTGCAATCCGGTTTCCGAGCCGGTCACGGGTGCACTTCAGCCACGCTCAAGGTACTAAATGATATCATAACCGGCATCGATAAAAGACAGTACTGTGCTGCCGTCTTCATCGACCTGGCAAAGGCTTTCGACTCTGTCAATCACCATATTCTTATCGGCAGACTCAGTAGCCTCGGTTTTTCTAATGACTACCTTGCCTGGTTCACCAACTACTTTGCAGACAGAGTTCAGTGCGTCAAATCGGAAGGCATGCTGTCCGGTCCTCTGGCAGTCTCTATGGGGGTACCACAGGGTTCAATTCTCGGGCCGACTCTTTTCTCTGTATATATCAATGATGTTGCTCTTGCTGCGGGCGATTCCCTGATCCACCTCTACGCAGACGACACCATTCTGTATACTTCTGGCCCTTCTTTGGACACTGTGATAACCAACCTCCAAACGAGCTTCAATGCCATTCAACACTCCTTCCGTGGCCTCCAACTGCTCTTAAACGCTAGTAAAACCAAATGCATGCTCTTCAACCGTTCGCTGCCTGCACCCGCACGCCCGACTAGCATCACCACCCTGGACGGTTCTGACCTAGAATATGTGGACATCTATAAGTACCTAGGTGTCTGGCTAGACTGCAAACTCTCCTTCCAGACTCATATCACACATCTCCAATCCAAAATCAGATCTAGAGTCGGCTTTCTATTTCGCAACAGAGCCTCCTTCACTCACGCCGCCAAACTCACCCTAGTGAAACTGACTATCCTACCGATCCTCGACTTCGGCGATGTCATCTACAAAATGGCTTCCAATACTCTACTCAGCAAACTGGATGCAGTTTATCACAGTGCCATCCGTTTTGTTACTAAAGCACCTTATTCGACCCACCACTGCGACCTGTATGCCCTAGTCGGCTGGCCCTCGCTACATGTTCGCCGTCAGACCCACTGGCTCCAGGTCATCTACAAGGCTATGCTAGGTAAAGTGCCGCCTTATCTCAGTTCACTGGTCACGATGGCTACACCCACCCGTAGCACGCGCTCTAGCAGGTGTATCTCACTGATCATCCCTAAAGCCAAAACCTCATTTGGACGCCTTTCCTTCCAGTTCTCTGCTGCCTGCGACTGGAACGAATTGCAAAAATCTCTGAAGTTGGAGACTTTTATCTACCTCAACAACTTTAAACATCTGCTATCCGAGCAGCTAACCGATCGCTGCAGCTGTACATAGTCCATCGGTATATAGCCCACCCAATTTACCTACCTCACCCTCCCCATACTGCTTTTATTTCCTTTTCTGCTTTTTTTGCACACCAGTATCTCTACTTGCACATGATCATCTGATGATTTACCACTCCAGTGTTAATCTGCTAAATTGTAATTATCTGATTTATTGCCTACCTCCTCATGCCTTTTGCACACATTGTATATAGATTCTCTTTTTATCTTTTTTTTCTACCATGTTATTGACTTGTTTATTGTTTACTCCATGTGTAACTCTGTGTTGTTGTCTGTTCACACTGCTATGCTTTATCTTGGCCAGGTCGCAGTTGCAAATGAGAACTTGTTCTCAACTAGCCTACCTGGTTAAATAAAGGTGAAATAAAAAAATAAATAAAAAATAAAAAAATAAAAAGGTATATGAAATACAAATGGTATAGAGAGAAATAGTCCTATAATTCCTATAATAACTACAACCTAAAACTTCTTACCTGGGAATATTGAAGTCTCATGTTAAAGAGAACCACCAGCTTTCATTCTGAGCAAGGAACTTAAACGTTAGCTTTTTTACATGGCACATATTGCACTTTTCCTTTCTTCTCCAACACTGTGCTTTTGCATTATTTAAACCAAATTGAATTATTTAAACCAAATTGAATTATTTAAACCAAATTGAATTATTTAAACCAAATTGAACATGTTTCATTATTTATTTGAGACTAAATTGATTTTATTTCTGTATTATATTAAGTTAAAATAAAAGTCTTCATTGTTCAATCAGTATTGTTGTAATTGTCATTATTACAAATGTATATATAAATCAGCCGATTTAATTGGTATCAACTTTTTTTGGTCCTCCAATAATCGGTATCGGTATCGATCTCTAATATCAATGAGTGTTAGCATTCTAGCTAACAACTGCTACATTTCAAAATAATTATTTTGCATAGATCACAACCAAATATATACGTAGCAACTGTTCAAGCAAGAATCAAAACATCATTGTAAGCGTAAAATAATGTTATTTTGTTTATAAGTAATAAAAACATAAACCTATGTTGATTGTGCGCAGATGGCGATGGCTTTCTTACTGCCGCCAAGAGTCGCGCACATCCGTACGTGACGGCAGTGTGTCGTGTACTGGAAAAGGATCTATTGCATGATTCGTGCAATAAAATCATATAAAATAATGTCACGGGACTTATTAGCATATCTTGTCTGCTAAATGAGCTAGCCTATAGCATGGCGTATCGGAGATATGTTTATGTTAATGGCGGTCAATTGCTATGAGGCCGGTAGTCATTTGCATGATAATAACCATCTGACAAAATGTCATGACCATCACAGCCCTTGTGACCACCCACACCTCCATAACTTCACACCTTCCTACAATAACTGCACCTGTCGGAGTGACTGACCACGCACCTTGCAGCATGACCGCACACCTTCCTAGAATAGGTTGGAGTTACCAGACACCCGTTTCTCTGCTTCCTCAGTGTGTGCCATGCTCTTCTACTTAGTATTCACAGGACACCTGTCTCCCCATCCCTGCTGCCTGTCTGTGTGGAGGGCCCTCCTGGCGGACAGCCTGAGTCTTGTTCACTGTGGATAAAGAATCTCTCCAGCCTCTCCAGCTCTCTCCCCTTAAAACAGCTTGTGAAACAGTCTCTGCTTCTCCTGCCTAGAGTTAGCAATCTCCCTAAATGAGCCCAGTCACCAGCTAGGGGGAGAGAGAGGGGGACCGTATGTGTGTCTGTGTGTGTGTTTGTGTGTGTTTGTGTGTGTGTGTTTGCTTTAAGATCATAGCTATCTTAATTATCCTCGGCACTCCAGGGATTCCCTGGTCCAGACTGCTGAAGGCTTTGGGGGTCTGAATCACAGTCAACATCTCCAGACTACAGTTAAACCCAGAGAGAGACACATGAAGACAGAAGAGCACACAACATTCACACTGTGTTGCTCAGAACACAGAAGAGCACACAACATTCACACTGTGTTGCTCAGAACACAGAAGAGCACACAACATTCACACTGTGTTGCTCAGAACACAGAAGAGCACACAACACTGTCACCATGCAGTCTAGACACACAGGAAGCCAGACACAAGCACATGACTCACAGGGTAGCTGAGGTACAGACATCTAGTAAAGCACAGCAATAACAGAGCTATTGTAGAGAGTAGCATTGTAGATCACCTCAAACTGTCTTATCTCAGGACTGATCACCGTTGGAAGTTGTTTTGACAGGTCTGATTCGTTTGAGGACTTGTTGTTTGGTTTGGAATAGATCTCCAGATTCAAAGAAGCCTGTTGGGGGATTGAGAGAAACAGTAACAGAGCTACCTTAGATGAAGAGATACCAAGACATACCGAAATGGAATGCTGAAAAGTAGAAAGACAGAACTGCCTGCATTCTTCACTGCAGACTCCCTCTTTTTTTGCAGTGTGTATTCTTTGCTCCCTCTCAGTTGCCCAGATACCATCCATAGTTAACTAGTTTTTACCCCCTCCATCCTCTTACCTCTGCCCTCTTCCCGCCGCCCTCTGCCCGCTTCCTGTTCCTGTTGTTTGAGTCAGGTGGCACTCCTGTTCCTGCTCTCTTATTGGCTGGGAGTTCATGTGGCCCCCAACAGGGTTTTACCTGGAACCAAAAAGGGTTCTTCAAAGGGTTTGCCGATGGAGACAGCTGAAGAACCCTTTTAGGTAATTTTTTCTAGGATTGTAGCAGGGACAGAGGAAGAGGTCAGGGAATGTGATAGAGGCAGAGTGAGGCTGTGAAAGGTAACCTCAAAACCAGCAGGGACATAGGCTGTGACAGAGGCAGGAGCAGGTACTGACAGTTGCCCAGAAGGACAGTGGCAGGTAGTGACAGGTCTTCACAGAGCCTGTAGACAGACAGGAACAGGTACCTAAGATACTGGATATCTAAGGAGGAAGAGACAGACAGACATAGAGGCATATTTTAACTCTTGTCACGTATCTCTTGGACTTCTGGCAGACTTCTGGCATTTTGCATGCTACAGATGAGGCATGTTTAGACTGTGCCTTGGGAGATTGCATGGAGATTGGCCTCCTCCCTGTGCTGGTTGATTATTCATTCGTCGACTCTGGCATTTGTTGTTTATTCATGAGTTGAGTCACTGGTGTTGAATTTAAGCACTGGCCTAGAGGGTAGGGATAAAGATACTGTACTGTGTGTGTACGTGCGTGTTTGTGTGTGTGTGTGTGTGCGTGCGTGCGATGCTACTTCGTGCAGACACACTCAAGGCTCTGGTTCCCCCGCTGCGTGTTGCACTGTACTATGAGAGGTGGAGGTGTGAGACGACAGGCAGAGACAGACATGGCAGAATGACGAGGCTGGAATATAGGGACCAGAAATGCAGGGAGATAACTGGACATTCATTTTGGGTAAGAATGGATTGGAAAATTGTGTATAGTAGATATATGATAGTCCTACTCCCTTTGAAAAAGTCTACACAGAAAATTGGAAAATATGTCCAGAAAGTTATGCCAATTTCAGTCTCTGTGTAAGAGGTACTTAATCTTAAAGGTTCAATTCAGCCATTTCTGTCTCAATATCAAATAATTTCTTGCTGACAATTAAGTACCTTGTTGTTATTGTTTTCTACAAAAAAAAGTAAAAAAAAATTAAAATTAAAATAGCTTCTTAGCAAAGAGCAATTTCTCAAGCAAGAATTTTCGAGGACTGTCTGAGTATGGACGGGAAAACTGACAACTAGTTGTTTTTGGCAGAGTTTGGAACTCTCTTTTTTTATTGATCTATTAACTAATTTACCGCCTGTGTCACGACTTCCGCCGAAGTCGGTCCCTCTCCTTGTCCGGGCGGTGTTCGGCGGTCGACATCACCAACCTTCTAGCCATCATTGATCCATTTTTCATTTTCCATTGGTTTTGTCTTGTCTTCCTTCACACCTGGTTCCAATCCCATCAATTACATGTTATGTATTTAATCCTCTGTTTACCCTCATGTTTTGTCGGAGATTGTTTTATTGTATGTTTGTGCAAGTCATGTGTCGGTGTGCGACGGGTTTTGTACCCACTAATGTTCTTTTTGTATATTTTGGTTTTTGGAGTTGTATGAGCACTTATTAAACGACTCCGTTTATACCAAGTTCCTTTTCCTGCGCCTGACTTCCCTGCCACCGACACGCACCCATTTCAGCCTGGTGATGTCAAAACAGGCTGAGATTACACACAGCTCTTACACTAAAATGGCATCATCATTTTCACAGTATTATTCCAACCTCATTGTGTGGAAATATATATAAAACACAGCAAAATCACGTTTTTGACTACACTGGGCCTTTAACAGTTGCTGTACTGTTTTAGTATACTGTTCCAAGTCATTTCAGTCAGCTCCAGTCTCTTTGGTCTGAATATGGAGGAAGAGCAATTAAGTTTGCTTCCTTTCTGAGTTCATGTTTTAAAAGGCTGGTATCATGGCAGGTTACAGATCTAATGACGCAGAATCGTCTTGATTTGTGTTTCCTGAGAGAAAGGGACTATTTTCCCTGCTGTAAAGGTAGATATCAGCCATTCTCTGTTGTACTTTGTAACATAATAAGTGAGGATGAAGTGTAGACAGAGGTAGCTGCCAGGTTCCTCCCTATTCATTGGCTATAATATGAGTTACTGTATGTCTGTTGATGATAGTGCATTGATTTAGACAGAGGACTCATTTAGCCAGAGGACTCATTTAGCCAGAGGACTCATTTAGCCAGAGGACTCATTTTGCCAGAGGACTCATTTTGCCAGAGGACTCATTTAGCCAGAGGACTCATTTAGCCAGAGGACTCATTTAGCCAGAGGACTCATTTTGCCAGAGGACTCATTTAGCCAGAGGACTCATTTAGCCAGAGGACTCATTTTGTTATGTCCGTTGTTAGAAGGAGACCAAGGTGCAGCGTGGTAGGCGTACATATTACTTCTATTTTAAATGACACCAAAATACAAAACGAATGTAAAGCTATATGCAGTGCAGAAAGCAACTACACACAAACAAGATCCCACAACTGAAGGTGGGGAAAAGGGCTGCATAAGTATGATCCCCAATTAGAGATAACGATAGACAGCTGCCTCTGATTGGGAACCATACCCGGCCAACAAAGAAATAGACAAACTAGAATGCCCACCCAAATCACACCCTGACCTAATCAAATAGAGAAATAAAAAGGCTCTCTAAGGTCAGGGCGTGACACATTTAGACAGAGGAGTAATTTACACAGAGGAGTAATTTACAAAGAGGAGTAATTTAGCCAGTACTAATTTAGCCAGAGCAGAGCCAGTATCAGAGGAAGAGGACTTGACATATCAGTGATCAACAGAAAGGGATCCATCTGCATTGGCCATGAGGACCATTTGAGATGTGAATGAATATTAGCCTTCAAAGAGCGTTCTGCTACTCAATAATAGATGAAAAGCTCAACCTTGATCCACAGGACCACAGGTCTGGCCTCTGTTCTGACACTGGAGAGTATAGCCAGTCTGGAACTCTATGAATACACACAGATGGTCACAAACACAAACACAAACACAGACACACACAAACACAGACACAGACACACACAAACACAGACACACACAAACACAGACAGACACACACACACACACACAAACACAGACACACACACATACACACACACACACACACACACACACACACACACACACACACACACACACACACACACACACACACACACACACACACACACACACACACACACACACACACACACACACACACACACACACACAGATACACACACACACACACACACAGATACACACACACACACACACACATACACACACACACACACACAAACACACACACACACTGCTTGTTGATTTTGTGTGCTCGGAGCTTGACTGTATGTGTGTGTGTGTGTGTGTGTGTGTGTGTGGGTGTGTGTGTGTGTGTGTGTGTGTGTGTGTGTGTGTGTGTGTGTGTGTGTGTGTGTGTGTGTGTGTGTGTGTGTGTGTGTGTGCCGTCTGTGTGTGTGTGCGCCGTCTGTGTGTGGGACTGCGTTTGATCTGTTCTTCACACACTTAATCATCTCTCTCCTCTGGTTCGTCCTCAGGATTGAAAAAACGTACCAGGAAGGCCTTTGGGATACGGAAGAAAGAGAAGGGAGACAAAGACAATGACTCCACGTAAGTATACCAGTCAAACTTACACTTGCACGCACACATACACACACACACACGCACATACACATACACAGCAGTCATCCAAATATGATTCCACTGGCTGTGGATGTTCTATCGAGCGAGGGAGTTGAGGTTCTATTGACCATGAACGTTCCACCTGAGGAGCTCTACAGTTTGAGACGTAATGTCCGCTCATGCGATGACAGTTGCCTTGGCAGCTGTAGGCTGTGCCCATGCCTCTGTGAAACTAACTGTAGCTGAGGCTCAGCACTGTGATCAATTACTACCTTGCCCAGGCCTTTTCTCAAATTTTGTTTGGGACGTATCGATTCACCTCACAGGGTTGTATGTGCATGATAACTTTTCATTTTGATTGACTCCTGAGATCTGATAGGTGGGTATGTTGCTGTGTGTGTGTGTGCATGCCCGCCTGCTGCCCGCCTGCTGCCCGCCTGCTGTCCATCCGTCCGGGTGTATGTATTTGTGTGTGGGTGAAGTTTTCCCTGAGAAAGCCCCTATAGACTGTGGTATTCCAGTGAGCTGCTTTGCTAATTGGCAGTGCACTTCAGTTTGAATATAAACTATTTTATTATATGGCAAGTGGATTTCAAGATTCTTACTTTCTCTTTGTCCCTGTCTCTGTCCCTCCTTCCTTCCTTTTTTCTTTCTCTCGCTCTTTTTTTCCTCAGGGGGTCCCCTGACAGAGATGGGGGTGTAAGTATCCCAAAATCGTTCATGTTTTATCAAATGGATTAATCACACAACTTGTTCAGCTGAGAAATAGTCCATAATATCTTAGTTTGTTACCTTTTCAATAAATACGTTTGTCATTGCTGGAAGGAGGAAGACATAACTGGCTATTTACAAGCTTGATTTAATACTGTAATTTTAAGACTCTCAGTCCTTTAGGAGAATCAGCACTGTAACATTAGTGTCCCTTTTTAATAGACTCTAGACTCTAGAATCAAATGAAATGAGTCTATTGAATAACATATTAACTGTTACATGATTTTTATTGTATTTGTGTCCTCTGTGTTGTCCACCGTCATCATTCAGGATCCCCAGCAGATTGAATCGGTATTGAACACTATGCAGTCCCCTCTAGCGTAGGATAGTTACTCTACTACCAGACTCCACTAGAGCTTAATGCACCTAGTTGTCCTATAGGTAGCATCACCATCAAGTAGCGCTAGCCAATCACTCAATAGTATAGACGTGCATGAGTTGAGTATACATGATTCTGATTGGTGGGATTCATTGTGATGTCATGTTGTTCTGTTTTCAGTCCCAGAAGAAGGCCAATGGAGCAGCTGTCAATGGGTTCTCTGGAGAGATCGACTGGGACAGATTTGTAAGGAACCAGCATTCTACCCTTTGAACAAGCTCATATAGCACATGATAGAAAACAATCAATATATGTTATAGAGAATATATATTCTTCTGACCCATCTGTTACTGTTTTACTGTTGTTTCTTGACATTCTGGGGGTATGTCAACGTAGCATCAGGGTTGGGCTCAATTCAATCAATTCAGAAACTGAATTGACAGAATTTAAATGGAATTAAGCCCAACCTTGATTAGACTGGGACAGATACAGTATGTAATTAAAGCAAAAAATCATTATTCTACCCTTGTAACGAGCCCATAGCACATGATTTTCAGTTGAATTCCTGAATTGACTGAATTGAAATGGAATTGAGCCCAACCCCGATTAGCATGGTGTAAATATGGTGTGTCTGTTGCTCTGTCTGTTTCAGAACACCCCTACGGTGGACGATGAAGGTTACAGTCTCAGGCCAGATGAGGAGGAGGGGCCAGGATCAGATATCCTTTGTATCTACTATACACCCTAATAGAGCTAGAAATTAATTACATCACACTACATAGTATATCACTGTATGCTACTACACCCTATATCACTGTGTGCTAGTCTGTATCAGTTTGTACTTGTTTCTGTCGGTATGTTTGTATGTCTGACTGACTGAATTAGTGAATGACTGTCTGACTAGATCAGAAACATTTAGTATTCAGCCCACCACGGTACTAGTCTGGCAAACACCTAACTGTGAATCCCGACAGCCAGGCCATCATAGAACAGCCTATCAGTACCGTCAAGCACCATCTCATCTCAACTCAATAACAAGCAGACAGACTACCGGGGAAAAACTGAGCATCACTTCAACTCAATAACAAGCAGACAGACTACCGGGGAAAAACTGAGCATCACTTCAACTCAATAACAAGCAGACAGACTACCGGGGAAAAACTGAGCATCACTTCAACTCAATAACAGCTAACGGCACGCTTCCTGGAATTACTATGTAATGATTAGTCTGATATTTATGGAACCTACTGTTCTGTGAGGAGATTGTACAGTATCCTGGTTGTATGCTGTAGTATATGCTATTTGGCAGAGATTTAGATATATAAACACGCTCTGGGGTAAAGTTTCTCCTAGGTACAGATCTAGGATCAGCTTCCCCTCCCCCAATCCTAACCTTAACCATTAGTGTGGAAAATACTAAACTGACCCCAGATCAGCGTCTAGGGGCAACTTCACCTTACCCCTATCACCTATGACCTTCAGCATTGAAACCATTGCTGTCCTTAACGGCGACCCACCTGGCCCCAAACCCCCCAAGGAGCACTTCTTCTCCTCCAGCGAGTCAGAGGGAGAGGAGGACCACCGGAAAAAGTTTAAGATCAAGATCAAACCGTTACCAGCGGAAAGTGCCAACTGTTTGGCCCCGTCAGTAGATGAACTCAAAGCCTCCATAGGCAACATAGCTCTGTCTCCCTCTCCTCTGGTGAGTACCTCCCCCCCGCCTTCACTGCTCTGTCCTCACTGGGGTCATGATGTCACTTCCTCATCATGTTACTGTGTTGTTATGAAGTAGAACTATAGAACTGTATTCTAGAATGTGTTTGAACTGTTGTATCTGTTTAATTGTTCTGTTGCTCATTAGGGAAGTTCTTTCTACAGCTCACAACACATTACTTTCTGTTTATGTCTTTGTGTGGTTCTCTGTCTCACTGCATGTTGTTTACGTTTCTTTTCTCCTCATTACACCATGCATATGCCTGTCTGGGAGTGAATGATAGTATCTCAGAGCCAATTCCATCCATATCCCTGGAATGACAATTAGCTAGGGAGACATGCGTTAGTTTACCCTCTACTACACAACTGCTGATGGTAGGGAGGTTGGGGAGAGAGGAGAGGTGGTGGCTGGCAGGTCTTTAGCCTTCTGCTGTGACCTCAGTGGACTGACTACGAATTACTAGAGTAGAGTTTAAGACAAGGCAGATGTCTCTGAACAGCCCTCAGAAACCAATTACAGTTATCCCATTGCCAACAGTGGGGTGTTTGAGTCTCCACCACAGGGCTGGCTCGAGGCATAAGCCACATAAGCGGTAGGGGGCCCCGAACCCTCCCCCAAAATGTGTTTATTTATTTTGTCTTTTTAGTAACTCAGTTGGGGTCTCAACTTACTGTTGAGCGTTAGAATAGTAGAATGGTGCAAGTCCCAAACTTGGTTGTGCATCAGCAATTTTTCTATTGTTATGTCAAGACACTTGACAGCCATGACAGCTAACAATTTTTAGATTGGTAAATTAGTCTAGCCAGCTATCTAAAATTGTAGTAATCATAGCCGAATACCGACTGGTCATGCAGGGCACGTGCCCAGGGTCCCTGACCTCCGGGGGCCCCCATTGACATTTTTTCAACCAAATCTTGCTTAGGGCCCCCAAAAGACTAGAGCCGGCCCTGCTCAGCCACTTTGAACTGGAGAGAGAGTTTAGCTGATCTAGGGTCAGATTCCCACACCACAATAACAATGACAACCCATGAGATTCAAACACTCAAATTAAAAGTTTTACTTAACCTCAAAATAGCAGTGATCCAAACATGAGAGGGGAGTGGGAGGGACAGCTGTTGAAGGAGTTTCTCTTTGGGATGCCCACCCCCTTCCTCCTCCACCCTCCCTCTTCCACCTCCACCCTACTTCTTCCACCTCCACCCTACTGTACCTGTAACTTTCTAGTTGGGACAGTTAGCTCCAGTGTCAATACTGGTGTAAATAATTCAGCCTGGAAAGTGGGCATTCACAGTGAGGTTCTGTCCTGTACAAACGCAAGGACAGTCTCTGGTCATATGAGAACCTTATAGACTCAATAATTCATCCATCCGCTGGCTGTCGAGCCGGTAGCTAGCCCCCTTACCAGGAACAGTGAGCAGGTGTTTGGTTGTCTTAAGGTGTACCTGGCTCTCTCTGTGTGTAGAGGGATTTGACAATAGAGATCAGCATACAATGGCTGTGTGGTTTTATTGTCACATACCCCCAGATAGGTGCAATGAATTGGGTTGTTTTACAGAGTCAGCTATAGTGGTACAGCGCCCCTGCAGCAAATTAGGGTTAAGTGCCTTGCTCAAGGGCACACCGTCAGATTGTTCACCTTGTTGGCTCGGGTGTTCGAACCAGCGAGCTTTCGCTTACTGGCCCAACGCTCTAACCGCTAGGCTACCTTCCGTCTAACATTAACACCTAAGTTAAATGCCTAAAGTTCATATTCTGTTAACTCATACCCCAAATCCAGGCTGTATCACAACCGGCCGTGATTGGGAGTCCCATAGGGCAGCGCACAATTGGCCCAGCGTCGTCCGGATTTGGCCAGTGTAGGCTGTCATTGTAAATAAGAATTTTCTCTTTACTGACTTGCTGTTGGTGACTCATCCTGTACTCGTATTTGTAGCCAAAGCAGGAATTGGAGAGAAACATAGAAATAAAAACACCTCAAACTTGTATCTCAAACAGACCGTTTAAAAAATGCTTGCTATTTCCTCATAGAGGATGAGTTGGCCAATCAGCAGTCTACTCACAATAATATTTTTATTGACCGGTGTACGCCCACACTATTCCAACACAGAAAAGCTGCTTTTTAACATAATTAATCACTCATTTTGCAAGGAAAACTATTTAACTCGTAATTAATTATAGGTCATAATATCATAGAAATCTGGAAACACTGGGCAGTTACTTTAATGTAGAGATTTATCCCCAAGCCAGGATTCCAACTCCCACGTCCGAGTAGAAAGCAGTGTCAACTCTGTCCTGTTCTCTCCAGATTAAGTATATGCCAATTAGCCTCTCCCCTATTTAAAACCTCACCAGTCTGTCCAGAGTGCTGAAACTTCAGCTTTTTTTTCTCAGTCATGAATTAAACACGAGTCACGTGATCGCACCTCTCTATGTCAAATGTGTGCTTGTCCAGGTAGTCCTGGAAACAGTTTGTCCATGAAATTGGCTGAGGGGAGCTGAGGGGCGCAAAGGTTAACAGGCTAAACTGAACAACAAGAGGTTCTTTCCACATTTCTTTCACTACCCCTCGCTTTCTCTTGCTCCCTCGTTCTCTCTCTCTCTCTGCTGCATTCTCTCGCTCTCATTCTCCCTTGACCTCTCTCTCTCCCTCCCTCTTTCTCTCCCTTGACCTCTCTCTCTCCCTCCCTCTTTCTCTCCCTTGACCTCTATCTCTCTGTATTTACATTTACATTTTACATTTAAGTCATTTAGCAGACGCTCTTATCCAGAGCGACTTACAAATTGGAAAGTTCATACATATTCATCCTGGTCCCCCACACCCACAACCCTGGCGTTGCAAGCGCCATGCTCTACCAACTGTATTAAAGTTGAATGTGTTGTTGTTGGAGGGTGATGGCTGTTGAGAATACAGAAGGAGAGACAGACGAAGACAGTGTGTGTGAGAGCAGATTAACCTCCCATAGGCCTTTCTGTTCCACAGTACAGTAGATGTATCACTGGACTTTCCTTGTGCTCATCAACTCTCCCTGAAGCCATGGAGTTTGATTAGACTATTGATTAAACATCCAGTCACTCATCAGATCAAAGTTGCGTATCAATATACTGGAGATAGATGAACCGATGGGTGTGGAAACTGAAATGGATAGACAGATTGGTAGATGGTGGATACTTGTGTTCTCACCTTGGATGTTCTCATTAGGCAGAGAAGAAACCTTTTGACATGATATACTGTATGTTTGTTTAGTCAGTCAATATTCACCTCCATATTATCCATCTGTAATTTCTGCTCATAGCTTTGTATGTGATTGTAGGTTATCTCCACTGACATAGTATCCCCTCTACCCTCTCTCTCCCCCCCTCTGTCTCTCTGTCCTGCCCCTCCCTTTATCCCCTCTCTACCCTTCTTCCCCTTTTTTTCTACCCTCTCTTTTTCTTCCTCCCTTATGTATGATGCTATCTTCTGTAGAGGAGTAGTCCGGTAAGCCTGTTCTTGTCATATTGTCTGTCTTTCTTTCTTGTGTACGATCTTTCTCTCTGCTCTTGTCTGTCTGTCTGTCTGTCTGTCTGTCTGTCTGTCTGTCTGTCTGTCTGTCTGTCTGTCTGTCTGTCTGTCTGTCTGTCTGTCTGTCTGTCTGTCTGTCTGTCTCTCTGTCTCTCTGTCTCTCTCTCTGTCTGTCTCTCTCTCTCTCTCTCTCTCTCTCTCTCTCTCTCTCTCTCTCTCTCTCTCTCTCTCTCTCTCTCTCTCTCTCTCAATTCAATTCAATTCAATTCAATTCAAGGGGCTTTATTGGCATGGGAAACATGTGTTAACATTGCCAAAGCAAGTGAGGTAGGTAATATACAAAAGTCAAATAAACAATAAAAATGAACAGTAAACATTACACATACAGAAGTTTCAAAACAATAAAGACATTACAAATGTCATATTATATATATGCAGTGTTGTAACAATGTACAAATGGTTAAAGCACACAAGTTAAAATAAATAAACATAAATATGGGTTGTATTTACAGTGGTGTTTGTTCTTCACTGGTTGCCCTTTTCTTGTGGCAACAGGTCACAAATCTTGCTGCTGTGATGGCACACTGTGGAATTTCACCCAGTAGATATGGGAGTTTATCAAAATTGGATTTGTTTTCGAATTCTTTGTGGATCTGTGTAATCTGAGGGAAATATGTCTCTCTAATATGGTCATACATTGGGCAGGAGGTTAGGAAGTGCAGCTCAGTTTCCACCTCATTTTGTGGGCAGTGTGCACATAGCCTGTCTTCTCTTGAGAGCCATGTCTGCCTACGGCGGCCTTTCTCAATAGCAAGGCTATGCTCACTGAGTCTGTACATAGTCAAAGCTTTCCTTAAGTTTGGGTCAGTCACAGTCACTCTCTCTCTCTGTCTCTCTCACTGTCTCACTGTCTCACTGTCTCTCTCTCTCACTGTCTCTCTCTCTCACTGTCTCTCTGTTAGCATGAATTGCCCGCTTGTTCCATGTCAGTTTTCTCCCTTCAGGTTTGTGATTCAGCGTACTAACTTTTCTCTCTAAGGACTATGTTATTGAATGTCAGATGGGTGTCCATTGGATCCATTGTAATAGAGTAAGCGAAATATGCAATAGCAATACAACACACTCAGGTGTAGAGGTGAACCAGGATTTGTGGAGAACAGGTTGCTCTGAGTGAGTACTGATAGGCGTAGGATTTAACACTACCACAATACCAGCACAGAGATGTCTGCTTTTCAGTGACCTTCGCTAAGATGGAAATCTGACTGCTTGGAGACTGAATGGGGAATAAATGAAGGGAGGGAGAGATGATAGGAGACAGCAGAAGGAGGAGACGGGAGAAAGACACGGCTCTGCAAGATGCAGCTGAATGAAGCCACAGCAGGTCCACAGATTAGCAGAGAGGATCAGCTATTATGGACTGTGGATGACTGTGATTTCTCTCTCAACATACACATACACACCAATACATGATCTTGCAGGCACACACATGCACACATCACTACAACAATACTCTATCTCTCCTGTTGGCAGTGTAACTGTTGTGTTGGGAGTGTAACAGTGCTCTGTTGGGAGTGTAACAGTGCTCTGTTGGGAGTGTAACAGTGCTCTGTTGGGAGTCTAACAGTGCTCTGTTGGGAGTGTAACAGTGTTCTGTTGGGAGTGTAACAGTGTTCTGTTGGGAGTGTAACAGTGTTCTGTTGGGAGTCTAACAGTGCTCTGTTGGGAGTCTAACAGTGCTCTGTTGGGAGTGTAACAGTGTTCTGTTGGGGGTTTAACAGTGTTCTGTTGGGGGTGTAACAGTGTTCTGTTGGGAGTCTAACAGTGTTGTGGTGGGAGTGTAACAGTGTTGTGGTGGAAGTGTAACAGTGTTCTGTTGGGGGTGTAACAGTGTTCTGTTGGGAGTGTAACAGTGTTCTGTTTGGGGGTGTAACAGTGTTCTGTTGGGAGTGTAACAGTGTTCTGTTGGGAGTCTAACAGTGTTCTGTTGGGAGTGTAACAGTGCTCTGTTGGGAGTCTAACAGTGTTCTGTTGGGAGTCTAACAGTGTTCTGTTGGGAGTCTAACAGTGTTCTGTTGGGAGTCTAACAGTGTTCTGTTGGAAGTCTAACAGTGTTCTGTTGGGAGTCTAACAGTGTTCTGTTGGGAGTCTAACAGTGTTCTGTTGGGAGTCTAACAGTGTTGTGTTGGGAGTCTAACAGTGTTCTGTTGGGAGTCTAACAGTTTTCTGTTGGGAGTCTAACAGTGTTCTGTTGGGAGTCTAACAGTGCTCTGTTGGGAGTCTAACAGTGTTCTGTTGGGAGTCTAAGAGTGTTCTGTTGGGAGTGTAACAGTGTTCTGTTGGGAGTCTAACAGTGTTCTGTTGGGAGTGTAACAGTGTTCTGTTGGGAGTGTAACAGTGTTGTGTTGGGAGTCTAACAGTGTTCTGTTGGGAGTCTAACAGTGTTCTGTTGGGAGTCTAACAGTGTTCTGTTGGGAGTGTAACAGTGTTCTGTTGGGAGTGTAACAGTGTTCTGTTGGGAGTCTAACAGTGTTCTGTTGGGAGTCTAACAGTGTTCTGTTGGGAGTCTAACAGTGTTCTGTTGGGAGTCTAACAGTGTTGTGTTGGGAGTGTAACAGTGTTGTGTTGGGAGTCTAACAGTGTTCTGTTGGGGGTGTAACAGTGTTCTGTTGGGAGTCTAACAGTGTTCTGTTGGGAGTGTAACAGTGTTCTGTTGGGAGTCTAACAGTTTTCTGTTGGGAGTCTAACAGTGTTCTGTTGGGAGTCTAACAGTGTTGTGTTGGGAGTCTAACAGTGTTCTGTTGGGGGTGTCATGGTTGTGATGGGAGTGTAACAGTGTTGTGTTGGGAGTGTAACAGTGCTCTGTTGGGAGTGTCATGGTTGTGATGGGAGTCTAACAGTGTTCTGTTGGGAGTGTAACAGTACTCTTTTGGGAGTGTCATGGTTGTGATGGGAGTGTAACAGTGTTGTGTTGGGAGTGTCATGGTTGTGATGGGAGTCTAACAGTGTTCTGATGGGAGTGTAACAGTGTTCTGTTGGGAGTGTCATGGTTATGATGGGAGTCTAACAGTGTTCTGATGGGAGTGTAACAGTGTTCTGTTGGGAGTGTCATGGTTGTGATGGGAGTCTAACAGTGTTCTGTTGGGAGTCTAACAGTGTTCTGTTGGGAGTCTAACAGTGTTCTGTTGGGAGTCTAACAGTGTTCTGTTGGGAGTGTAACAGTGTTCTGTTGGGAGTCTAACAGTGTTCTGTTGGGAGTTTAACAGTGTTCTGTTGGGAGTCTAACAGTGCTCTGTTGGGAGTGTAACAGTGTTCTGTTGGGAGTCTAACAGTGTTCTGTTGGGAGTGTAACAGTGCTCTGTAAGGAGTCTAACAGTGCTCTGTTGGGAATCTAACAGTGCTCTGTTGGGAGTGTAACAGTGTTCTGTTGGGAGTCTAACAGTGTTGTGTTGGGAGTCTAACAGTGCTCTGTTGGGAGTCTAACAGTGCTCTGTTGGGAGTGTAACAGTGTTCTGTTGGGAGTCCAACAGTGTTCTGTTGGGAGTGTAACAGTGTTCTGTTGGGAGTGTAACAGTGTTCTGTTGGGAGTCTAACAGTGCTCTGTTGGGAGTGTAACAGTGTTCTGTTGGGAGTGTAACAGTGTTCTGTTGGGAGTCTAACAGTGTTCTGTTGGGAGTCTAACAGTGTTCTGTTGGGAGTCTAACAGTGTTCTGTTGGAAGTCTAACAGTGTTCTGTTGGGAGTATAACAGTGTTCTGTTGGGAGTCTAACAGTGTTCTGTTGGGAGTCTAACAGTGTTGTGTTGGGAGTCTAACAGTGTTCTGTTGGGAGTCTAACAGTGTTCTGTTGGGAGTCTAACAGTGTTCTGTTGGGAGTGTAACAGTGTTCTGTTGGGAGTGTAACAGTGTTCTGTTGGGAGTGTAACAGTGTTCTGTTGATAGTGTAACAGTGTTCTGTTGATAGTGTAACAGTGTTGTGTTGGGAGTCTAACAGTGTTCTGTTGGGGGTGTAACAGTGTTCTGTTGGGAGTCTAACAGTTTTCTGTTGGGAGTCTAACAGTGTTCTGTTGGGGGTGTCATGGTTGTGATGGGAGTGTAACAGTGTTGTGTTGGGAGTGTAACAGTGCTCTGTTGGGAGTGTCATGGTTGTGATGGGAGTCTAACAGTGTTCTGTTGGGAGTGTAACAGTGCTCTTTTGGGAGTGTCATGGTTGTGATGGGAGTGCAACAGTGTTGTGTTGGGAGTGTAACAGTGCTCTGTTGGGAGTGTCATGGTTGTGATGGGAGTCTAACAGTGTTCTGATCGGAGTGTAACAGTGTTCTGTTGGGAGTGTAACAGTGTTGTGTTGGGAGTGTCATGGTTGTGATGGGAGTGTAACAGTGTTCTGATGGGAGTGTAACAGTGTTCTGTTGGGAGTGTAACAGTGTTGTGTTGGGAGTGTAACAGTGTTCTGTTGGGAGTCTAACAGTGTTCTGTTGGGAGTCTAACAGTGTTCTGTTGGGAGTCTAACAGTGTTCTGTTGGGAATCTAACAGTGCTCTGTTGGGAGTGTAACAGTCTTCTGTTGGGAGTCTAACAGTGTTCTGTTGGGAGTCTAACAGTGCTCTGTTGGGAGTGTAACAGTGCTCTGTTGGGAGTCTAACAGTGCTCTGTTGGGAGTCTAACAGTGCTCTGTTGGGAGTGTAACAGTGTTCTGTTGGGAGTCCAACAGTGTTCTGTTGGGAGTGTAACAGTGTTCTGTTGGGAGTGTAACAGTGTTCTGTTGGGAGTCTAACAGTGTTCTGTTGGGAGTCTAACAGTGCTCTGTTGGGAGTGTAACAGTGTTCTGTTGGGAGTCTAACAGTGTTCTGTTGGGAGTGTAACAGTGTTGTGTTGGGAGTGTAACAGTGCTCTGTAAGGAGTCTAACAGTGCTCTGTTGGGAATCTAACAGTGCTCTGTTGGGAGTGTAACAGTGTTCTGTTGGGAGTCTAACAGTGTTGTGTTGGGAGTCTAACAGTGTTGTGTTGGGAGTCTAACAGTGTTCTGTTGGGAGTCTAACAGTGTTCTGTTGGGAGTCTAACAGTGTTCTGTTGGGAGTCTAACAGTGTTCTGTTGGGAGTGTAACAGTGTTCTGTTGGGAGTGTAACAGTGTTCTGTTGATAGTGTAACAGTGTTGTGTTGGGAGTCTAACAGTGTTCTGTTGGGGGTGTAACAGTGTTCTGTTGGGAGTCTAACAGTTTTCTGTTGGGAGTCTAACAGTGTTCTGTTGGGAGTCTAAGAGTGTTCTGTTGGGGGTGTCATGGTTGTGATGGGAGTGTAACAGTGTTGTGTTGGGAGTGTAACAGTGCTCTGTTGGGAGTGTCATGGTTGTGATGGGAGTCTAACAGTGTTCTGTTGGGAGTGTAACAGTGCTCTTTTGGGAGTGTCATGGTTGTGATGGGAGTGCAACAGTGTTGTGTTGGGAGTGTAACAGTGCTCTGTTGGGAGTGTCATGGTTGTGATGGGAGTCTAACAGTGTTCTGATGGGAGTGTAACAGTGTTCTGTTGGGAGTGTAACATTGTTGTGTTGGGAGTGTCATGGTTGTGATGGGAGTGTAACAGTGTTCTGATGGGAGTGTAACAGTGTTCTGTTGGGAGTGTAACAGTGTTGTGTTGGGAGTGTAACAGTGTTCTGTTGGGAGTGTCATGGTTGTGGTGGGAGTGTAACAGTGTTGTGTTTGGAGTGTAACAGTGTTCTGTTGGGAGTGTCACTGTTGTGTTGGGAGTGTCATGGTTGTGTTGGGAGTGTAACAGTGTTCTGTTGGGAGTGCCACTGTTGTGTTGGGAGCAGAGTATGTGAGAGGAGCATAGCTGCAGCAGAGGGAGGAGTGGAGTGTGCCCAATTTGACTGGAGCGCGCTGCGAGATTCACAAAGGCTGGAGCGTCGGGCTTCTTTCCCGCTCCAATTTCAGTCCAGTAGCGCTAACTTCACCAGCTCAGGGCATGCCTGGCCCAGCATGCATTTGTAGTCTACTTGTGTGCTGCTACAGCCCCTTACTGTAGCTACTCGCATGGAGTTTGCTAAATATTTCTATAAAGAAACTGATAAAACACAGGTGCTAAATCAAGGTGACTTACAAAGGTGAGGTCCAAGAGCAAGAGAGGGAGTGTGGTGATGTAGAGTCCACAACTAAAGAATCATTGTGAAATATTTTTAAAAAACATATCAGAAAGCATGATGGTGTACTTACTGCATGCACATGCTAAAAGAAAGGAAGGAGGTGGGTAGATTACTAAGTGTGTCATTGTCACAAAGTATATACAGTTGAAGTCGGAAGTTTATATACTCTAGGTTGGAGTCATTAAAACTCGTTTTTCAACTACTTCACAAATTTCTTGTTAACAAACTATAGTTTTGGCATGTCGGTTAGGACATCTACTTTGTGCATGACACAAGTACATTTTCCAACAATTGTTTACAGACAGATTGTTTCACTTATAATTAACTGTATCACAATTCCAGTGGGTCAGAAGTTTACATACATTAAGTTGACTGTGTCTTTAAACAGCTTGGAAAATTCCAGAAAATGATGTCATGGCTTTAGAAGCTTCTGATAGGCTAATTGACATAATTTGAGTCAATTGGAGGTGTACCTTTGGATGTATTTCAAGGCCTACCTTCAAACTCAGTGCCTCTTTGCTTGACTTCATGGGAAAATCAAAAGAAATCAGCCAAGACCTCAGAATTTTTTTTTTAGACCTCCACAAGTCTGGTTCATCCTTGGGAGCAATGTCCAAACGCCTGAAGGTACCATGTTTATCTGTACAAACAATAGTACGCAAGTATAAACACCATGGGACCACGCAGCAGACCATTGTTGGGGGATTTGATTGATTTTGGCCCAATAGGCCTGGCACGTTCAAGGAGCTTTTCAGTTTTGATTGGGTTATTTGGCCTAATAATCAAAACACTTTTACACCTTTACACTTTTGAATAAGGTGTTATCAATAATTTTATACAAACAGAATCAGGAAATAAGATAGCCCACTTCAGGTCTCAATGTTCTGTGGAAACATTAAACCCCTTTGTCTACATCGTTCACACAGTCTCAGCTTTAACATTTAGGCCTACCTATAGAATCATTTTAAAACAACTCTGCATCTCTGCCCAGCCTGGCAAGAGTGGCCAAAAGGGTGTTACGTATCCCCAGTGGCTCTGCAAGTGAGGAGATGATATTATCCGCTGCTGTCCGGCTCTCCAGGCACCATCGCATCAGCCTGAAGCCACAGACTGGCCAAACTCGTGTTTCTAAAAATGAATTAAAAAAATGAATTTAAAGGCACTAATAAGTCATTTTTCATTTAATGTTTATTTAATTCGAAGTAAGTCCAAGCCTATATGGGCAATTTATAGACTATAATGATTAAATACAACTATTGTGTCGCAAATGCTTCACAATGTTTTTCTTTGTAGGCTATAGACTTGAAATAATAATACTATAGCCTAAATAATTAATTTTAGTTATTTATTTCTTAGGCTCCCTGTCTGGCTCCTGACCTATTTACAGTTTATATGCTGTTTAATATGACATGTAACCAATTTGAAATGATTTGCGCTTCTTACTGCACGTTCACCTTTTCATGTTTATTCAAATACTTTTCATTCAAATCCATATGGTTTGGTTTCAAATCTTCAAAACTAAATGGTAGGTCCAGGTATTCACAAAAAATGGCTGCTGTTTAAATAGTGATTTTAATGGACGGAGCGAATTTAGAGCAGCAGTTTTTTTCCAGTGAGTGTGGAGCGGTTTTTAACGGAGCGGATGGAAAGGACATGGAGTGCTGAGCAATGAGCGGGATTTCCAACAGCTCAACTACGCTCACTTTTGTGTTGGGAGTGTCACTGTGGTTGTGAGTGTCACTGTGGTTGTGAGTGTCACTGTGGTTGTGAGTGTCACTGTGGTTGTGAGTGTAACTGTGGTTGTGAGTGTAACTGTTGTGTTGGGAGTGTAACTGTTGTGTTGGAGAAGTGTCCTTTACTGATTTGTCACTCTCTGACCAGGTGTCTGTTCTCTCTTCCTTTTTTGCTGATCACAGAGACGTAGCCCGGTAAGTGTTCCTCCGTTCTGTTCTGTTTCCCTGGGCTGGGGTAAATAACAAACACTTTTTGTCCCTCTGTGCATCCTGTAACCTGCTGGGGGAGTGGAGAGGGGTGGGGTTGATTGCTGAAATGACAGATCAGGAAAAGATGGCTAAGAAGATATAGGTTTTGTCTTCTAAGTCCCTGGGTGATTCTCAGTCTTTCTTTGATTCCTTGTGTCCTCTCTCCTTGCCTTCTCTCTTCACCTCCCTCTTGACATTTTGAGAAGGAGTTGGGGAGAGGATGGGAGGAGATGATGCAAGCAATCGAGGAAGGACTTTTGAGATTCACCCAATGTTGACAGATTTACCCTTTGATCTGTCAATTCAGACACACCTCAGCTGATCCTCTATCTCCCTCACTCCCTCCTTCTTTCTCCTCCCTCTCTTTTCCTTCTTGTCGTTTCTCATTGAGAGTTATTTCATGCACTGTATCCTGACTAACAAGCATCACTCTCTGTCTTGGTCTCTTTCTTTCTCTCATTTCCTCTCTCTCTCTCTCTCTCTCTCTCTCTCAATTTCAATTTAAGGACTTTATTGGCATGATAAACATATGTTTAAAATTGCCGAAACAAGTGAAATAGATAATAAACAAAAGTGAAAAAAAAAGAATTGACTGTAAACATTACACTCACAAAAGTTCAAAAAGAATAAAGACATTTCAAATGTCATATTATGTGCAAATAGTTAAAGTACAAAAGGGAAAATAAATAAACATAAATATAGGTTGTATTTACAACGGTGTTTGTTCATCACTGGTTGCCCTTTTCTTGTGGCAACAGGTCACAATTATTGCTGCTGTGATGCACACTGTGGTATTTCACACAATACATATGGGAGTTTATCAAAATTGGATTTGTTTTTGAATTCTTTGTGGGTCTGTGTAATCTGAGGGAAATATGTGTCTCTATGGTCATACATTTGGCAGGAGGTGAGGAAGTGCAGCTCAGTTTTCGCCTCATTTTGTTGGTGGAGTCTGTACATAGTCAAAGTTGTCCTTAATTTTGGGTCAGGTATTCTGCCACTGTACTTTCTGTTTAGGGCCAAATAGCATTCTAGTTTGCTCAGTTTTTTTGTAAATTCTTTCCAATGTGTCAAGTAATGATCTTTTTTGTTTTCTCATGATTTGGTTGGGTCTAATTATGTTGCTGTCCTGGGGGTCTGTTTGTGTTTGTGAACAGAGCCCCAGGACCAGCTTGCTTAGGGGACTCTTCTCCAGGTTCATCTCTCTGTAGGTGATGGCTTTGTTATGGAATGTTTGGGAATCGCTTCCTTTTAGGTGGTTGTAGAATTTAACGTCTCTTTTCTGGATTTTGATAATTAGCGGGTAGACCTCACAACCATAAAGGGCAATGCGTTCTATAACTGATTCAAGTATTTTTAGCCAGATCCAAATTGATATGTTGAAATGTATGTTACTTTTGATTGCATAGAAGGTCCTTATTGCCTTGTCTCCCAGATCGTTCACAGCTTTGTGGAAGTTACCTGTAGCGCTGATGTTGATGAGTTATGAATCATATTTTGTGTGCTCTAGGGCAAGTGTCTAGATGGAATTTGTATTTGTGGTCCTGGCGACAGGACCTTTTTTGGAACACCATTATTTTGGTCCTACTGAGATTTACTCAGGGCCCAGGTCTGACAGAATCTGTGCGGAAGATCTAGGTGCTGCTGTAGGCCCTCCTTGGTTGGGGACAGAAGCACCAGATCATCAGCAGACAGTAGACATTCGACTTCAGATTCTAGTAGGGTGAGGCCGGGTGCTGCAGGCTGTTCTAGTGCCCTCGCCAATTCGTTGATATACATGTTGAAGAGGGTGGGGCTTAAGCTGCATCCTTGTCTCACCCCCCGGCCCTGTGGAAATAAATGTGTGTTTTTTGCCAATTTTAACCCCACACTTATTTGTGTACATGGATGTCGTATGTTTTTCCCCCAACACCACTTTCCATAAATTTGTATAGCAGGCCCTCATGCCAAATTGGGTTATTGTTGAAATCAACAAAGCATAAGAAGACTTTGCCTTTGTTTTGGTTTGTTTGTCAATTAGGGTGTGCAGGGTGAATACGTGGTCTGTCGTACGGTAATTTGGTAAAAAGCCAATTTGACATTTGCTCAGTACATTGTTTTTGCTGAGGAAATGTCTGCTGTTAATGATAATGCAGAGGATTTTCCCAAGGTTCCTCTATACGCATATCCCATGGTAGTTATTGTCTGTCTGTCTGTCTGTCTCTGTCTGTCTGTCTCTGTCTGTCTGTCTGTCTCTGTCTCTGTCTCTGTCTCTGTCTCTGTCTCTGTCTGTCTGTCTGTCTGTCTGTCTGTCTGTCTGTCTGTCTGTCTGTCTGTCTGTCTGTCTCTGTCTGTCTCTGTCTGTCTCTGTCTGTCTCTGTCTGTCTCTGTCTGTCTCTGTCTGTCTCTGTCTGTCTGTCTGTCTGTCTGTCTGTCTGTCTGTCTGTCTCTACCTCTGGGTTTCTCTCTCTCTCTCTACCTCTGGGTTTCTGCATCTCTCACTCTGTCATTATGCTGTCTCATCTGTCTCTCCTCAATGCTGTGCAGGTTGTGCAATGTCTTGAGCTTACATGATGCTTTAAAGACCAACTCTTTCTGTTTCTGACAGCTTTCTGTGCCTATTGAGACTCATGCTAGAAAGCTGTAGAATGGATTCTAATGGCTATTATACAATTATCAAATATTATTTTAATTCATGTAACTGCATTTTGTGTCACTTTCAGTAACAACAAGCAATATTCTATACTCCCTTCCATGCAGAAATGTGCATTGTTTTATTTATTTTAAAAAACATGTCAGCTCGTAAGTCCTAAGGCCAATAGCTACTAGATTGTTCCACAGTATTTCTGAGTGAATAGGCCTAATATTAGTCATCCACTTCCCCGTGGAGACAGGGCAGCCAATGGTCTCATCCGATTAGCTCATCCTAAGGTTATAGAGACCATCTTCTGACCTTCGCTAGTAGACAGGCTCCCTCCTGGAAATACTGTATGTAATGTGAACATTCAACATGGTGTTACTCATGGATTTTAAACCCCTTTAATATTTCCATATAAGTCATTTGAGTGTAAAATGTAGTGTGATATGTTTTTATGTTGTCTTTTACAAATGTATGTTTTTATTACAGGGGTTGATGAATAAGGACTGTGGTAAGTATCTAAGATTTCTTATCTTGTTTTTGTTGTCGCTTTCGCTAAATGCTTCGGTTAGAAACAAAACTCAAGTAATTGACTAGTTTCTGTTTTAGTGTGTGTGAGGCAGTTGACCTGCATGTCTGTGAATGAATCTCTCCTCAGGTGAAGAGATACAGGTAGCTCGGCCAAGACGTTCTGCACCCATTGCAGCCCCCACGTTAGCAGCCCCGGTGCTACAAGCCCCCAGGTACGTCTCTGTCTGTCCCCTTTTCATCTGTCAGCTACACCCACGCCCCCTCCCCAATGCCCCAACCCCCAGGTACATCACTGTCTGTCCCCCACTGACCTGTCTCGCCCCAGGGCTCGGTACTGTTACTCCTTGTATATAACCTCGTTATTGTTTTTATTGTGTTATTATTTAGCAAATATTTGTCTTACTTTTTAACTCTGCAACAAAAACCTGTTGTATTCAGAAAATATGACCAATAAAAAAATCATACCTCGGCACTTTCATTAACCTCTGACTTCCAATCTCATGACTACTCAACAATCACTGATTTAGTGACGTTAAGTTAAAGACTGATACATCCCCTTCCTTCCCTCGTGACATGAATACATCTCCGGTTGTAGTATGCTGAGTGAGGTGACTGAAGTGTCTGTGGAAGTCTCTGTGTTAGTGTGATGGTTTGACTCCCTCTGCTGTACCATCTCCCTGTGTTGAGTGAGCCGACTGAAGCGTGTCTGTGATAGTCTCTGTGATGGTCTGACTAACACTGTCTGTCACTTCTTATCTCCCTCCACTCCCTCAGTCGTACCAGACGATGCTACAGCCTACTAACCCTGTCTGTCTCTGTCACGCTCTCTATCTCCCTCCCAGAAGTAAGAAATCCCCAGCAGTACCACTACCAGAGAAGGAACCAGCCCCAGTACCAGCCCCAGTACCAGCCCCAGTACCAGCCCCAGTACTAGAGGACGCTACAGCCTTATTTGGACCTCCCCTGGAGACAGCCTTCAGAGAACAGAAGACTGAAGGTACAACTCTCTGCCGCATCTATCTTTGTCACTGTCATTCTTTCTTTCTGTGTGTGTGTGTTTGGTTGTGATTGAGTGTGTTTCTACCTTGTTTGGTTGTGATTGAGCGTGTTTCTACCTTGTTTGGTTGTGATTGAGCGTGTTTCTACCTTGTTTGGTTGTGATTGAGCGTGTTTCTACCTTGTTTGGTTGTGATTGAGCGTGTTTCTACCTTGTTTGGTTGTGATTGAGCGTGTTTCTACCTTGTTTGGTTGTGATTGAGCGTGTTTCTACCTTGTTTGGTTGTGATTGAGCGTGTTTCTACCTTGTTTGGTTGTGATTGAGCGTGTTTCTACCTTGTTTGGTTGTGATTGAGCACTGTAACAACTCTGTGACTTGTTGTGATCCACTAAGGCTGGCAGTGACACTAAAGACACTGCACCAGAATAACACCAACAACATGGATGCTTTTTATCACCTACACTGCCTCTCTACCACCTCTAAAGACACTGTCCCTCTTTCCTGTCACCTGCACACACTGCCACTATGTCTTGCACACTAAACATTTCACAAACACACTAAGGGTCAGAGGCACTATGAGGTTACGTTTGGTTCCTCCGTGGTTGGTTTGCTGTGATGTCATGTGGATCCTCCCCTCATCCCTCTTCCAGTCACGGTGGATTTAGCTCTGCAGGCTCTGGGATGATGGGAAGCTCTTAGATGGTTATGTAACTACCTGTTGAGGCATAGCTAATGTCACCACACACATACAGTACAGCAGCCGTTCCTTTTTAACACTGTCCATTCAGAGATAGAACTATGTGGATAATGTCCCTACATGTAATATCTCCCGTTCTCAATGGAGTGGAACAGTTCTGAGGAACTGATAGTGTTCCTAAGATCTCTTCATTGTTCCCTCTTAGTCAGGTAGTTTTTGAAAAATACAATTTGTTCTGAGGGACTCAAATGAAAATAAATCCATCTCTTTTTAAGTAATGGTTATAGATGAAGTGTCTCTTTTTTACCACAGTGTTTGGTTATTTTTGATCTGACATGTTTAGGCTAATGCTAACATTACTTTGTTTTTAGGAATTTTAAGTCCCCCTGAGGTATTTTTATTTAGCTCATGATACTGAAACCTCCTCTATGTTATGTCTCCTGTCTGTTTTGAATGTAGTGGGAATATCTGAGCAGGTGGTGTGTGACGTGTGGGGTGCTCCTCTACCTGAGTCTGAGTCACTGAGCCCAGACTTCTCTTTCACCAGAACCTTCTCCACAGGAAGTATGTTTTCTGTTTATGTTGCACTTCCTGGAATGACTCTGGAATGACTGCACGGAACCATCCACTCACCTCATAAACAAACTCACCCTCACGAATGAAACTAACGAGCGATCTGTGAATGAGCACGCCATTAACTCTCTCTCTTCCTCTGCAGCCTGTACTAATGCACTAATTTCATCCATTATTAGTTTGAGAAATAATTAAATCCATATACCATAGAGTTCAGATTAGATCGGGTAGATTTACTAATGTTGAGCATCATGATTCAATCACCTCTTCCTCCCTGCATCTGCATCTGCCATGGGTTATGGGCCATATGCATGGTGGTGTATGTCATGGGGGTGTATAGTATTTCCTGTCCTGCGCTGGTGTGGTGCAGCCAGACACTAACCCCAGTGGCCTCTAGATGGTGCCACCCTTTATAGTGCCATGCTGTTCATGGCCGCACTGATGTCATTGCAGCTCCGCCTCCGCTTCCGCCCAAGAATGTCCCAACCTCCCCCCCTCCGACCAGCTCCCCCTCTGCAGATGCTGCCGGTAAGACCCCTCGATCCCTCCCTCCAGCCCTCCTCCCTTCCCTCCCTTCTTCGCTACACCTCATATATCTCCAAACCATCCCCTCTTTGTATGTTTAATTGTTCTCTGTATTGCTTTCTTTTTCTTGCATTTGCTGTCTCTCTCTCTCTATCTCTGTCGGCTCTCTCTCATTCTCATACAAACTGTTATGATCCTCTCTCCCTGCACATGACTGTCTGTCAGAATTGTCAGTATCGACAGAAGGCTCAGAAAGGAAGACCTCCATCCCAAACCTGGACAACATTTTCGGCCCAGCGGAGCCCTCTGCCTTTGGCGAGGAGTCTGCCGACAAGTGGGTCTGCTTCAGCGAGGAATTGGCAGCCTCTGAAAGACCGCCCCCTCCGAAGGACCCAGCCCCGCCCCTATCAACGTCCCCAGCCCCTCCAGAAGATCCCCCCGCCTCTCCTGTACCCACCTCCCCTCTCCCTTCGGAAGACCCTTCTCCCTCTCTCCCCCCTCTCCCTACCTCCCCTCCCCCACAGGAAGAACCGGTCTCTTCTTTACCCAACTCTGAAACCCCTACAGAGGAACCAGCACTCCGCCTACCCACAGTTCCACCCGTGCCTAAAGACCCTACACCCCCACCCACACCACTTCCACCAAAGGACCATACACCACACCCCACTCCTCTACCCACCATTGTCCCCCCTCTTGACCCACCCCCCAGCATTGCCGCTGTTCCCCCAATCCCTTCACCCCCCAGTGTTGCCCCTGTCCCCCCTGCGGTCCCCTCTCCTCCCAAAGCAAGAACACCTGTCTCCCCCACCAGCCCCCCTGGCCATGCCATTGTGGACGAGCCCTCACGCACCATCCCCCCACCCCTCCTCTTTGTCGAGGAGGAACGGAAGAGTCCTGAAGGGGCAGCTCCGCCTGTCCCGCCTGCCCCATCGAACGAGGGCCTTGTTGAAACCGCCGCCTCGCCCAAAGATGTTGGCCAGGTGTCCCGTGCTGCGCCTCCACCTCCTCCACCCCCTACGTACAGGGCAGTTGTGTCCTCGCCAGGACCCACGACAGAGGGCATGGGTAGTGGTGAGTACCCCCAAGCGTCACACTCATTCATAACAGAAAAACCCACCTGACCACTGTCGGAATCAGTCTGTCTGTGTTGTAGAGATTTTCTGCTGTATCATGCAGTTAGCTAGTGTAAGCACATACTTGACAGGTTGTCATTGTAAATAAAGAGTTGGTTCTTAACTGACTAGCTATTTAAGGCAATGATTAGATTGGTGTGGCTCTTTGCCTGGAGTGGCTCATTGAAATCTACTGTGAATAGGAGATATCGTCATTACATTGTTTAATGTTGCTAGATTAATGCGGACTGACTCCCATATCACAATCGTCAAAGTTAAACACATTACATACTGTATATGAGCTGTGGAGGTACTGTACAGAAACTCTGCCTGCTCTTGTTTAGATGTACAGCTTGTCTTACAAAACAGTATATCACATTGAGGCTGTGTGTGTGTGTGTGGCTGTGTGTGTGTGTGGCTATGTGTGTGTGTGGCTGTGTGTGGCTGTGTGTGTCTGTGTCTATGTGTGTGTGTGTGTGTGGCTGTGTGTGGCTGTGTCTGTGTGTGGCTGTGTCTGTGTGTGGCTGTGTCTGTGTGTGGCTGTGTCTGTGTGTGGCTGTGTCTGTGTGTGTCTGTGTGTGGCTGTGGCTGTGTCTGTGTGTGTCTGTGTGTGGCTGTGGCTGTGTGTGGCTGTGTGTGGCTGTGTCTGTGTGTGGCTGTGTGTGGCTGTGTCTGTGTGTGGCTGTGTGTGTGTCTGGCTGTGTGTGTGTGTGTGTGTGTGTGTGTGTGTGTGTGTGTGTGTGTGTGTGTGGCTGAGTGTGTATGGATGTGTGTTATCAGTAAGAATTGGGTTGAGAACTCTCAGCCAATGAACCCATTTCTCCCTGTCTATTTAACCTTTACTGCAGTGGGCTAAATCAGGGTCACACAGAGTGTTTCTTGGTAGTCTTAAACAAATCTACTTTCAAACAAAAGTATACACCTCATGCACATGATTATGGGCTTAAAAAAAATAAGAAACCTGTACCATGTCAGATATAGAGTTGAAATTAATTACATTTTGTGTTTGCATCCCAATATTATACTTTATATATATCACACGAAGACTGAAATACAGGGGCGGTCCAGGCTGTTCTGCCACCCTAGGCGAGACAAAAAAAGTGACACTCCCCGCAGAACTAGAATAGTTCCAGTAAGCAAAATGTTGTTGAAAAGACATCTAAAATATGTATTTTCCAGACGTTGAAGTTAGGTTCAATTTAAATTATGAATGAAAGTTGAAAATATATCATATTCTAGACATGTATGTTTGGGCCAAATCAAGGCTGGTCCCGACTGGACAAAATCTGAACCAATCATCGGTTCTGACTTTGTCCGGACCGGACCAAAAATCAATGTCCATATACGTTGAAATCAAGGCCGGTCCAGACTGCACCAAAAGAAGATGTCCTAAAGGTGTCGGCCCGTGCTTACTGAGGTATAGCCTACAGTGTCACCTGAAGTAGAGTTTTAGGAATGCCCTTCTATATGGTAGGTCCACCATTTGTAAAACACCAAAAGAGACGACCAAAAGAGACTTCCTAAAGAAGTCAGCGTCAGTCCGTGCTTACTGGGGTGTAGCCGACCATGTCGGCCTACAATGGAATTTTCTGAATGCCCATCCATGTGGTAGGCCCACCGTTTGTAAAACAGGCTGTTGCATTGGCTTTATTTGTCATGATTCCTGTGACTAATCAATTTGGCTATTTAAGCTCTGACTATCAGCTACCCAACTTTATCAGGAGTTATCCTGAGCCTATTTTCAATATTTACACAGCAGGAAATGCAGAAGGATTTTATTTTGCGCTATGATCAAAAAAATTGACAGATACAAACTTGAAACTACTCATGACAATTTAGCCCAAGGGATGAAACTCCTGCATAGCAATTGTGAGTAGCCTGATTGTTTATTCCATATTGTTCACTTTACCTGGACCTGTCCTGTTTTTAGGATTTAGGTTTTTAGGTTGTTAGCATGTCAGCACATTTTTTTATTTGATTCGGCGCAATTTAGGTTAGGCTATTTGATCGGAGAAACCTGCATGATGTTAAAAGTTTCCTTCTCATTACATTGTCATCCATTTTCTCTCCAGCCTGTAGGCTACAGAAAGGCCACATACTGTACTATTTCTACCACTATATCTGCTACATGATTTATATTAGATCATTTTTTTGACAGAACTTTGGTGGAGTGCTGAAGCAATGCATCTCTCCAACAGTACCCTGGAGAAGCGTGCTGGGAATGGACAAGATAAATATTTTGTGTCCCTGCCTTTGACAAAGTGGGCACTGCTTATCACAGGGCAGCATTAGCGCTCACCTAAAATGCCTATATGCCACTGGTTGAGAGAAATTATCATTGTTTTTGGGCAGAATTCTGAGGTTTTATATTTGTTGTTGGAGGTGCATCTTGGTCCTCGTCAATCTGCTGCCTAATCCTGCCTAATGAGCGGGCCAGTCTTGCTGAAATATAGCTCAACCGTTTGACGAGGAAAAACACTGGATGTTTGGCGTCTTTAAAAAATATATATATTTATTAATTATGAAATTATTAAAAAGATTAATAACAGTCCAGCCATGAGGCCACTAGAGGCCTGCAGGAAAGGGCTACAATGATTTACACCACACACAATCTTGCTTTACAATCATCACAAACTCTGTTATGTAGTATTGTTCTTCTGTAGACCAGACATTGTAGTGTACATGACCATGAGGAGGACAAGGACAGTTTGTTTAGTTTAACACAAAGGGAATGGGAAACCAGGTTTGAGGACTGAAAACACAGCTGGGACAGATCTCGCTGACGCAGCACATCGGTACAGTGGACAAATCCAAATCCAGATTTGTCCGGTACAGTGGACAAATCAAGTACAGTGGACAAATCCAGTTAACAACCCAAATAGCACTGTATCAAAATGCACACTGAACACTGAACAGGCAACCATGGGACTGGTGTGTGTTGTGTTTCACTGGAATTATTCAGCTCAGTAGCAATTCAATCAAACATAATGTTCTGTAAACAGGAAACCAGGTTAACCAATCATTATTCCAGAATGTACTAGATGTTCTGGACTCTGTCGTCTGGTCAGTTTTTTGTTTTCATGTCCAAGGATCTCCCCAGATTGTAATGTTCTAACTCTCTGGACAGTGATGTCATGATGTTCTAACTCTCTGGACAGTGATGTCATGATGTTCTAACTCTCTGGACAGTGATGTCATGATGTTCTAACTCTCTGGACAGTGATGTCATGATGTTCTAACTCTCTGGACGGTGATGTCATGATGTTCTAACTCTCTGGACGGTGATGTCATGATGTTCTAACTCTCTGGACGGTGATGTCATGATGTTCTAACTCTCTGGAGGGTGATGTCATGATGTTCTAACTCTCTGGAGGGTGATGTCATGATGTTCTAACTCTCTGGAGGGTGATGTCATGATGTTCTAACTCTCTGGACGGTGATGTCATGATGTTCTAACTCTCTGGACGGTGATGTCATGATGTTGTAACCCAGATGTCTTCTTGTCCCCATACAGGAGCATCCTCTCCGGCTCGTCCTGCTACACCGTCAGCTCCATCAGCGGTTTTCAGCAGCCCCACCCCGCCCCCTCCCCCTCCACGTCCCACCTCACGACCCAAATTGCCCCCTGGAAAACCCAGCAAGGGGGACATGGTATGTGATATCGTCCATCTCTATTTACACTGTCCTTAAACAGAAACAACAACAGCTCAAATCCCGCCTCAAAAAGCACACTCCCCCTCTTAAGATGTTTATACTGTATGGTACCTCCATATCTTGAGATATCTGTACTTTACATTTTTTATGGTTTCACTTTTAGCCCTCCAAAAATGTATGCTGAACTGTGAGGGTGTCTGAACATAAAAACAGTGATACTATTAAATCCTGTAATCTCTCTCTCTCTCTCTCTCTCTCTCTCTCTCTCTGTGTCCCCCCAGAGCCGGCCCTTCAGTCCCCCGGGCAGTCACTCGTCCAGCCCCCCTTCCATTGCCCCCCTGGCCCGGGCCGAGAGCACTTCCTCTATCTCCTCCAACAACTCCCTGAGTGCAGCCACCACCCCCACCGTCGGTAAAAATCTCACCCTTTCTGTGTCAGGTGTGTGTACACCATCATCTCCTATCTCTATCTGTGCTAGTGTGGTTATTTGTGCTACTGTGGTCGTCTGTGCTGTGTTGCCTGTGTGGTTTGGTCAATTTCTGCTACTGAGATGGCCGCATCCATTTAAATTCCGTTCAACGGGGTATGGTAGTAGGTGCCAGGCGCACTGGTTTGAGTGTGTCAAGAACTGCAACACTGCGGGTTTTTCACACAGTTTCCTGTGTGTATCAAGAATGGTCCACCACCCGAAGGACATCCAGCCAACTTGACACAACTGTGGGAAGCATTGGAGTCAACATGGGCCAGCATCCCTGTGGGAAGCATTGGAGTCAACATAGTCCAGCATCCCTGTGGGAAGCATTGGAGTCAACATGGGCCAGCATCCCTGTGGGAAGCATTGGAGTCAACATGGGCCAGCATCCCTGTGAAAAGTTTTTGACACCTTGTAGAGTCCATTCCCGACAAATTGAGGCTGTTCTGAGGGCAAAGGGGGTGCCCAAAGGTGTTCCTAATGTTTTGTACACTCAGTGTATATCTGCTCGAGTACAGTATTCACTCAATGTATTACACTGCATTTCTGTGAATGCGGTATAGAATTTTCAAGAGTAAAAATGCCTAATAAGTCATAATGAAATGGTTAAATATACTATAACCATTCACTCAGCTAGGGGAAAAGGAATCTACAGTACAGTATATTACAACATAATACAGGCCGTCATAAGGAACATATGGTATTAAACCCAAAGAGCGACATTGTAAATCATCACTTAATTGAAGCATAATATGGTAACGGTTTGCTGGGTATTTACTGTTTTGTTAGATACACAAAGCAATATGCATGCGTCATATTTTCGTTAGATAAATAAGGAGAACAGTAGAAAATATGATTTGCAACCTAAGTAGGCTTAGCGAGCGGAGAGCCCACAATCATACCTTGTGTTTCGCATCCCATAGATGTTTTTCCTCAACATTTTTCATCCAGCCATAATTTTGGAGTTCACAACATGCCCTCCATACTTTGACACTGTACGTTTTTAATTGTCACCATTGTTTCTTACATGGTTTTATTCCTCAGTTAGATTTCTCCTTTGTTTTGATTTGTGTTTGTTTGGTTTTTGCTCTTGTCTTTGTCCCTTTTTCATTTGGGCTGTCGCTTGACGTGATGTCAGAAGATGATGCATTTGTAAACAAACTGCCTACGTTTGGGAGGCCCTTTGATTCTCTGGCAGGTACAGTATAGTGTGGATGAAGGGAGGGGGGCTATCTGAGGAAGGGGCTGGGGGTGGGACCTGGAAGGGGTCCGATGATGCCTATTTACCCATGATGATGTCATACGTCATCCGTCCATGAGAATGTTCTTGCTTTGTTTGTTTTTGTCAAGCCGTCTCAGAATGGATAGCAGCCATCCTGTGAGGGGAGTAGATATTGAACTGAGACATTGGAGTACGCCACAGATTACATTTTCATTTTTTTACTTTGATAAATGGTGAAACACCTCTCTCGCTGTCTATCTTACTCGCATACTCTCACATCAAAGTATCCCAAGGATACTTTTTTCAGAAAGCTGAAATGCCATGCATCTCTTTTTCATCTTCCCAAACCGGCATCTTTGGCTGTCCTGCCCTCATCGCCACAGCAACGTCCCTGTTTTGTATGATAGTCATTGTGTGTGTACTGTATGGAGAGCACTGTGTTTTCAAGCATGCTGTTAATCTGCAGTCTGCAGTGCTGTGTGTGTATATGAGTGTGTTCATGTGTATTAAGAGTGTAGCCTGTCTAAAGAGCTTCTGTGGCATCGAGATCCAGACACACAAACACACACTCCAGGGGCGTCATTTCAGCTAAACCTAGGATATGGAAAAGTAACAGGGGGAGGGTGGGGGGGGGTATTCCTCCGAGGCATTGAAGCTAATTTACTGCATTTCTACACAATTTAAAAACTCTCTAATGCAATTTGGAGAACAGCAAAAACAAGCAAAATTTCCTCCAGCCATTATCACCTTGTTGCTGTAGCTTCATTCACTTCAGTCAATAGGGAACTTAACATTCTACAAGAATTAGCTGCTACGCACTAGCTCAGCACCGGGAGAACATTTCCAGTTTGGTTACATGTCAAGTCAAACAGCAGTTACCTATCTAAAGCGATCTACTACAGCCATATTTACCTCTGCACTGTTTTGTAGAAAAAGTCATGCTGTTCCCTGCAGCTGCGTCCATGTACTCTCCATAAAGCCAGCCAGCCATACAATCATCCTTCCCTCCCGCTCCCAGGCGTCCGCATGGTCCTAAAGTCTGCTAAACTGCAGGATTGTAGCAGCCTATTTTAAATAGTTGGTGTTGAGCTAGGGTATGGTGACTGCCCTGACACACACACACACACACACACACACACACACACACACACACACACACACACACACTGTGATACAGACAGAGCATCTTTTGAAGTCTGGAAGGAAAATTAGTGTCTCCAGCCAGTTGATAATTATTGTGCCACCTTCTCCTCAACACTCAGAACAACACAGGCAGACAGACAGACAGACAGACAGACAGACAGACAGACAGACAGACAGACAGACAGACAGACAGACAGACAGACAGACAGACAGACAGACAGACAGACAGACAGACAGACAGACAGACAGACAGACAGACAGACAGACAGACAGACAGACAGACAGACAGACAGACAGACAGACAGACAGACAGCTTCCAAACCTCTCACCCTGACCCCCATCTACCCCCTTCCCTCTGTCCCAGATCGCCTCTTCTCTCTCACTCCACCCCATGGGAACATGTTTCTCCACTACACTCCGCTCCACTACACTCTGCTCCACTACACTCTGCTCCACTACACTCTGCTCCACTACACTCCGCTCCACTACACTCTGCTCCACTACACTCTGCTCCACTACACTCTGCTCCACTACACTCTGCTCCACTACACTCTGCTCCACTACACTCTGCTCCACTACACTCTGCTCCACTACACTCTGCTCCACTACACTCTGCTCCACTACACTCCGCTCCACTACACTCTGCTCCACTACACTCCGCTCCACTACACTCTGCTCCACTACACTCTGCTCCACTACACTCTGCTCCACTACATTCTGCTCCACTACACTCCGCTCCACTACACTCCGCTCCACTACACTCCGCTCCACTACACTCTGCTCCACTACATTCTGCTCCACTACATTCTGCTCCACTACGCTCCGCTCCACTCCGCTCCACTACACTCTGCTCCACTACACTCTGCTCCACTACACTCTGCTCCACTACACTCTGCTCCACTACATTCTGCTCCACTACATTCTGCTCCACTACGCTCCGCTCCACTACGCTCCGCTCCACTACGCTCCACTACACTCTGCTCCACTACACTCTGCTCCACTACACTCTGCTCCACTACACTCTGCTCCACTACACTCTGCTCCACTACACTCCGCTCCACTACACTCCGCTCCACTACACTCTGCTCCACTACACTCTGCTCCACTACACTCTGCTCCACTACGCTCTGCTCCACTACGCTCTGCTCCACTACGCTCTGCTCCACTACGCTCTGCTCCACTACATTCTGCTCCACTACATTCTGCTCCACTACATTCTGCTCCACTACATTCTGCTCCACTACACTCCGCTCCACTACACTCCACTACACTCTGCTCCACTACACTCCGCTCCACTACACTCTGCTCCACTACACTCTGCTCCACTACACTCCGCTCCGCTCCACTTCACTAACCACCCCCATCAGAACACCTGCCCACTATTCTCTAGTGTCTTCACCCACAGTCATCCTTCACTCAATCCATCAACTCCAGCCATCTATTCACTACACCCAAAGGCCCCAATCACACCCTAAGCAGTCGCACCTTAACTCTGATCCCTTCGACCAACTCCCCTCCTCCACCAATGGTTTTACCCTTATCACTGCCCCCTGGTGTATGTCATCAGGTTGATTTGTTTTATATTTGGATCCCCATTAGCTTTTGCAGAAGCAGCAGCTACTCTTTCTGTGGTCCACAGACAGTCCAACAGCCAAGCTCCATCTGTATTGAAAGACAAAGCATGACACAAAAACCGTTAGAATATTAGCATTAGGACAGGAGGATGTGATTTAAATGGATTCATGTAATGGTAATGAAGGTTTTCTATAGCAGTGTGTAGATGAGTATTGTATGACAGGTGTCATTCCCAGTCAGTCCTCCTCCAGGCTTGGCTTTTTCTCTCCATGCTCCAAGAGACTCAACAATACCATCCACCAACAGATACCTAACTTCACCTGGTCCAACCTCCAACCCCCTCCCACGCACCCACACGTGACCTTTTCACACTACTGAGCTGAGCTGTACTAAGCTTATCTGGCGTGTCCAGTTGCTTCCTGGAACCATGCTGGAAAGGACAATGTGGAAAGAATATGATCTGAGCCTGCACAGTAAGGTTCGGGTTGGACTATAGTGTGAAATGACCCACAGACACACAGGGTCACGCACAATTTGTTCCTGTCCTGTCCTGGCAGTGTTTTGGCTTGCTGTGCCATGCACCCCTCTTTACCCCACCTCACCTCACTGTGTTGTGTGATGGACCTGCCATGTGACTCATGCTACTGTCCTTCTCTCTTCCTCCTCCTCTCACCCACCCTCCTCACCCACTCTCCCTCCTCCCTGCCCCACCACAGAGAATGACCAGCCTTCCCTGGTTTGGTTTGACAGAGGGAAGTTTTATTTAACCTTTGAAGGTAAGTTGTGTCTGCACAACGGCTAACTGCAGTGCACACACTCACCCGGGGTCACCCAGGCCTCATCTGTGCAAGCTTCTCCTCTAACTCCTCCCCCCTCCTTTATCTCCTCCCCCTCTAACTCCTCTCACTCCTTCAGTCATGGCCACATCTCACTCCCTCCAAGCGAACTGCTGTGCCCCTCTACATCCAGCCCTCTTGTCTTATTCCTCACACTCCTCCTCCTCGCGTCGTCATTCGTTCTCATTTCACATTTCCACAAGTCTGCCGTTTCCAAAAAGATCATCAAATCAAATCAAATTGTATTGGTCACATACACATGGTTAGCAGATGTTATTGCTAGTGTAGCGAAATGCTTGTTCTTCTAGTTCCGACAGTGCAGCAATATCTAACAATTCCACAACAAATACCTAATGGAATAAGGAATGGAATGGAATAAGAATATATAAATATAAATATATGGAGCAATGACAGAGAGGCATAGGCTACGATGCAATAGATCATTTAGAATACAGTATATACTGTACATATGAGATGAGTATGATATGTAAACATTATTAAAGTGACTATTGTTCCATTTATTAAAGTGGCCAATGATTTAAAGTCTGTATTTAGGCAGCAGCCTCTGCGCTAGTGATGGCTGTTTAACAGTCTGATGGTCTTGAGATAGAAGCTGTTTTTTAGTCTCTCGGCCCCAGCTTTGATGCACCTGTACTGACCTCGCCTTCTGGATGATAGCGGGGTGAACAGGCAGTGGCTCGGGTGGTTGTTGTCCTTGATGATCTTTTTGGCCTTCCTGTGACATTGGGTGCTGTTGGTGTCCTGGAGGGCAGGTAGTTTGCCCCCGGTGTTGCGTTGTGCAGACCGCACCACCCTCTGGAGAGCCTTGCGGTTGTGGGCGGTGCAGTTGCCGTACCAGGCGGTTATACAGCCCGACAGGGTGCTCTCAATTGTGCATCTGTAAAAGTTGGGGGTTTTAGGTGACAAGCCAAATTTCTTCAGCCTCCTGACCATTGATCGTTCTTCATGTACTTTACTAATCTCTGTTTTTGTCATTTTCTTTTTTGTGTGGACTCACTCTTTTGGGTTTGGATATTGATCTCTCTCTGATTTTGTCACAATGACTCAGCATCAACAGTATGTCTGGGATACGCATGTCCTCTCTCTCTTTGTAAAACTATTTTTCATTCTTTATTTCTGTCGGTCTTCTCAGTGCTTTTCAGTGTTTCTGAAACACAACAAACCTTCTCATGTAGCTGGCTTTATTAACCCTTCTACTGTAAATATAGTGAAACCTGAAATTGTACAACAATGTCCAACAGTCTTGAGGGACTTCACATCGATGTACAGTACATCCACCATTTAATTTAACAAGGTAATGGGATATCATAGGAGCTAAACCCACCCACACATCATACACAGGTACTGGTTCTCATTTCAATTACATAGATATGTGACAATGGAGTAGTGGCCTGAGGGAACACACTAAATGTATTGAGTAAAGTGTTACGAAATGTAATATTATAAATTGTATATAACTGCCTTAATTGTGCTGGACACAGGAAGAGTAGGCAGCTAATGGGGATCCTTAATAAATACAAAATATGAATACAGTGATTCTCTCACACACTCTTTGGTTCTCCATCTTCATCCATACATGGCTGTTGAGAGATGGAGAGTTAGGGAACAGAAAATAGAGGGTGTAGTACAGGAAGTGGGAGGAGTCTAAAGGACAGAGATGTAGTGGAGCAGTCAAGAGAGGGATGAGAGAACAGTAGTAGCTTTGGTGGTTTGTGAGGACTATGGACATGGGTTGTGTTTAATGCTGAAAGTCTTCCTTCTCTCTTTCTGCTTTTCATTCTGTCTCTCTCTCCAACATTTTTTTGACTGAGTGAGTCTCTCTCTCTCCCTCCTTTCTGTATTGCTATTAAATGTGTGTGTGCTGTCTGAAACAGGCTGCTCCAGGGGACCCAGCCCTCTCACCATGGGGGCCCAGGACACCCTTCCGGTGGCGGCAGCTTTTACTGAAACGGTCAATGCCTTCTTCAAAGGAGCCAACCCTAACAAGTAGGTCCACTCAAACACGTTAGGAGATGTCTCTCACTGTATGCACCCTCTCTTTCTCCCCCCTTTTTCTCTCCCTCTCTGTCTCTCTCTGTCCCTTTCTATATTTCTACCAATTCTCTCCACTCTCTCTCTTACTCTTTTTCCCTCTGTCCATTTCATTTCTATGATATCTCTCTCCTTGCTTTACTCTGTTCTCCTCTTTCTCATCCTTCGGACGCTCTAACCTCGTCCTCCCGGGTTCCTGTCAAAAGGTGTGTTGTGAAGATCACAGGCGAGATGGTGCTGTCGTTTCCAGCGGGGATCACACGGCACTTTGCCAATAACCCGTCCCCTGCCGTGCTAACCTTCAGCATAACCCACTACAGCTGGCTGGAGCATGTGCTGCCTAATCCCCAGCTACTCTGCTGGTAAAGACCACTATAACACCCCTCACACAACTCACTACGCCCTGCAGCATTTAGAACATGTGACATTGAACGCCTAAAATCATACTGTAACAAAACAATCCACCCGTCCAGTTCTGACTGGGCTCTGAGTCACTGTGAATTCATCCCAGTGGTCTGACTAACCACCTCATTCCAAGGTTATTCTGCACTCTCACGTGTAAAATGCATCAGAGTTGTTGTTGTTGTATAGCACTCAGTATCTGTTTGCAATCTCTGCACTGCAATAGTCCTGACCTCTGTGTAGTAGATACAAAGATAACTTGTACTCTGTTGTCTATGTGTTGACTAAAGTTTAGATGGATCAATCATGACATTAGATAATATGATCAAATACATATTGTGTGCCCACATAGTGACACCGCCACAACACCCAACCCTGACTGCAAGACCTTCTGGGTGAACATGCCAAACCTGATGACCCATCTAAAGAAGGTGGCCGAGCAGAAACCCCAGGCCACATACTACAATGTGGACATGCTCAAATACCAGGTGAGCTGAACTATGTTCTACTATAGAGATACAGAAACCAATACCAGGTTAGCCCATCTCTCTGTCTGCAACTGGTAGTAGATTATAGGCTGATCCATAGAGATCAAGTCTTCTTTCTGTGACCAAGGTTGACCCATTTAAAACCAGATATTTAAAGTCTGTCCTGTCCAGTCTGTATCCATAGTTACTATTCCAGTTTAATGTTATTATGCATTCTTTCCTCTGTATTGTTTATGTGTGCAGGTATCAGCGCAGGGCCTCACGTCGACCCCCCTGAACCTGGCAGCCAGTTGGCGTTGTGAACCAACCAGCACGGACCTCCGAATAGACTACAAGTACAACGGCGGCTCCATGACAACGCCCGTGGCGCTCAACAACGTCCAGTTCCTGATCCCCGTAGACGGAGGGGTCACCAAGCTACTGGCTGTGCTTCCCCCCGCCGCATGGTAAGACCGAATAGTATACTTCATGTCAGAACTGTATACAATACATTTCTATTGAATTAAATTCACTTAATTTGATCATTAAAAGTTGAAGGCTGCTTCAGTCGGAGACATCCCATGGCTCTATGGCTCAGCCCTGTGGTGAAGACATTCATTTTTCGGGTTTGAAAAGGCCCGTTTCCCAGACCCAGATTAAACCTATTCCTTGCTTTTAGAGAGTAACAGATTACATTTGATTCTGTTCTTCCAGGAATGCAGAGCAGCAAAGAATCCTGTGGAAGATTCCTGATATTTCCCAGAAATCTGAAAATGGAGGTAAATAACCTTGTTTATACCCAGGAGGAATCAGTAATGCCTTGTTATCATCTTCTCCACTAAAGTACTAATCAAAAATAATTTTTGAAGTCGCGTCATGACAACAACAGGCTCTAAGGGCTTGAAACACATCAATAACGTTTGACTGCCGAGAGTACTTGCGAACTAAGTACAAACCGATTTTACATGTAGAATCGCGCAAAAATGTCGGCAGTCGATCAGTAGATGAACGGGAGATCCTTATTCAGTGTGATGTGTGTGACCCTTAATATCAATAAAATTAAAACAAATGTATTTATAAAGCCCTTTTTACATCAGCCGATGTCACAAAGTGCAGTCCAAAAATCCAGCCTAAAACCCCAAACAGCAAGCAATGCAGATGTAGAAGCGCGGTGGCTGGGAAAAGCTCCCTAGAAAGGCAGGAACCTAGGAAGAAACCTAGAGAGGAACCAGGCTCTGAGGGGTGGCCAGTCCTCTTCTGGCTGTGCCGGGTGCAGATTATAACAGTATATGGCCAAGATGTTCAAACATGCATAGATGACCAGCAGGGTCAAATAATAATAATCACAGTGGTTGTAGAGGGTGCAACAGGTCAACACCTCAGGAGTAAATGTCAGTTGGCTTTTCATAGCCGATGATTAGAGAGAGAGAGAGAGAGTCGAAAACAGCAGGTCCGGGACAAGGTAGCACATCCCGTGAACAGGTCAGGGTTCCATAGCCGCAGGCAGAAGAGTTGAAACTGGAGCAGCAGCACGGCCAGGTAGACTGAGGAAAGCAAGGAGTCATCAGGCCCGGTAGTCCTGAGGCATGGTCCCAGGTCTCCGGGAGGGGAGGGAGAGGAAGAGCGAGAGAATTAGAGGGAGCATACTTAAATTCACACAGGACACCGGCTAAGACAGGAGAATTACACCAGATATAACAGACTGACTCTAGCCACCCGACACACAAACTATTGCAGCATAGATACTGTAGGCGGAGACAGGAGGGGTTAGGAGACACTGTGGCCTCATCCGACGATACCCCCAGACAGGGCCAACCAGGCAGGATATGACCCCACCCACTTTGCCAAAGCACAGCCCCCACACCACTAGATGGATATCCGCAAACCACCAACTTACTACCCTGAGGCAAGGCTGAGTATAACCCATGAAGATCTCCCCCACGGCACGAACCCAAGGGGGCAACAACCCAGGCAGGAAGATCAGGTCAGTGACTCAACCCACTCAAGTGACACACCCCTCCTAGGGATGGCATGGAAGAGCACTAGTAAGCCAGTGACTCAGGCAGAGAATCCCAGTGGAGAGAGGGAAACCGGCCAGGCAGAGACAGCAAGGGCGGTTCGTCGCTCCAGTGCCTTTCCGTTCACCTTCGCACCCCTGGGCCAGACTACACTCAAATATTGGACCTACTAAAGAGATGAGTCTTCAATAAAAACTTAAAGGTTGAGACCGAGTCTGCGTCTCTCACATGGATAGGCAGATCATTCCATAAAAATTGAGCTCTATAGGAGAAAGCCCTGCCTCCAACTGTTTGCTTAGAAATTCTAGGTACAATGAGGAGGCCTGCGTCTTGTGACCGTAGTGTACGTGTAGGTATGTACGGCAAGACCAAATCAGAGAGATAGATAGGAGCAAGCCCATGTAATGATTTGTAGGTTAGCAGTAAAACCTTGAAATCAGTAATATGGTCACATTTTTTGGTTCTGGTCAAGATTCTAGCAGCCGTGTTTAGCACTAACTGAAATGTATTTAGTGCTTTATCCGGGTAGCCGGAAAGTAGAGCATTGCAGTAGTCTAATCTAGAAGTGACAAAAGCATGGATTTGCTTTTCTGCATCATTTTTGGACAAAAAGTTTCTGATTTTTGCAATGTTACGAAGATGGAAAAAATAGATCCTTGAAATATTCTTCATATGTTCGTCAGAAGAAAGATCAGGGTCCAGAGTAACGCTGAGGTCTTTCACAGTTTTTTTTGAGACGACTGTACAACCATCAAGATTAATTGTCAGATCCAACGTAAGATCTCTTTGTTTCTTGGGACCTAGAACTAGCATCTCTGTTTTGACTGAGTTTTTCCACATTTTTCCACTTCCAGGGAATGCAATTTTGGGGCTTCACCATGTTTCATCAAAATGTACAGCTGTGTATCGCCTGCATAGCAATAAAGGTTAACATTATGTTTCCGAATGACATCAACAAGAGGGTAAAATATATAGTGAAAACAATAGTGGTCCTAAAACGGAACCTTGAGGAACACCGAAACTTACAACTGATTTATCAGAGGACAAACCGTCCACAGAGACAAACTGATATCTTTCCAACAGATAAGACCAAAACCAGGCCAGAACTTGTCCATGTAGACCAATTAGGGTTTCCAATCTCTCCAAAAGAATGTGGTGATCGATGGTGTCAAAAGCAGCACTAAGGTCTAGAAGCACGAGGACAGATGCAGAGCCTGGCTTGTGGATGCCCTATTAAGACACTTTATGTTGGTGTTTCCTTTATTTTGGTAGTTACCTGAATGTTTGCCTTATAGGGCTGATTTAGCTATGGATGGATACATTTGTGTTTTTCCGTCCAGATGAACAGACCCTTTTAATAATGACATTACCTTTGACTTACTGTACATGACGTTTGGCCTTTGCCCCATTTTACTCACTCTTGCCCCCTTCTGTCTGGAGATGGTTCCAACAGTCATAATGATCAGAGATGAGTTAAAGAACCATAGAATTAGGAATGAAAATACTAGAATGGACATGAACCTTCTTATGATGGGATAAAGGTCAGCCATTTTGGTCAGGGAGTTGCTGCCAGTGCTGGGATAAGATATTGTATAAAATAATGAATTTGAAGAATGTATTAGCTAGCTAGCCAGACAGTTTTAGAGCAATGATTCCATGAATTTGTCAAATTAACTGCTAATATGCCAACATTCCATTAAAATAATGCAGTCAATCAACTATACGCTGGCTGAAATCAGTTGATGATAGGACTTAGACAAGTTGTAAATGCAACGAGTACTGATATTGTATAATATAATAGCACTCACAGCTTTCCAAGAAAACACAAATGTAGACATTTATGGTCTGTTTACATATATGTTAGAGGCTATTTAGACAGAAAATTGGTATAAAACCCATAAAAACATTATTTGTAATCATATGACAATGTTTTAGGTGGACTAATTCTATTTCACAATTTCTGATATAACATATGCCTTTTATTTTCCTGCGTAAGTAAAATCAGGATTATGCCTCTACTGCCATTCATTCCAATTAGATGGTTTGGATTTCTCCCTGACCAATATGGCTGCCATTTTCACCCCATTCTGGAACTTTGAGGGTTTATGACATATCTCCTCTAGTAATTTAATAGGATTTCTATGTAAAGAACAGGCAAGTATTCAAGATCTACCTTGTCCCGGACCTGCTGTTTTCGACTCGCTCTCTCTACTGCACCTGCTGTCTCTAACTCTGAATCATCGGGTATGAAAAGCCAACTGACATTTACTCCTGAGGTGCTGAGCTGTTGCACCCTCTACAACCACTGTGATTATTATTATTTGACCCTGTTGGTCGTCTATGAACGTTTGAACATCTTGGCCATGTACTGTTATAATCTCCACCAGGCACAGCCAGAAAAGGACTGGCCACCCCTCAGAGCCTGGTTCCTCTCTAGGTTTCTTCCTAGGTCCTTGCCTTTATATTGAGTTTTTCCTAGCCACTGTGCTTCTACATCTGCATTGCTTGCTGTTTGGGGTTTTAGGCTGGGTTTCCTTGTAGCACTTTGTGACATCTGCTGATGTAAAAAGGGCTTTATCAATACATTTGATTGATTGATATCATGCTGCGTGCTGTGGACAGGTTTGCATGTTTGTTTGTGTGCCTGTGTACGTGTGTGATGTACAGTACCAGTCAAAAGTTTGGACACACCTACTCATTCAAGGGGTTTTCTTTATTCTTACAATTTTTTACATTGCAACACAAGGAATCATGTAATAACCAAAAAAGTGTTAAACAAATCAAAATATATATTATATTTTTGATTCTTCAAAGTAGCCACCCTTTGCCTTGATGACAGCTTTGCACACTCTTGGCATTCTCTCAATCAGCTTCATGAGGAATGCTTTTCCAAAAATATTGAATGAGTTCCCACATATGCTGAGCACTTGTTGGCTGCTTTCCCTTCACTCTGCAGTCCAACTCATCCCAAACCATCTCAATAGGGTTGAAGTCGGTGATTGTGGAGGCCAGGTTATCTGATGCAGCACTCCATCACTCTCATTGGTCAAATAGACTTCCAGCAGACCAGATGCTGCTGGAAGTGGAGTTGGAGGGCCGGTAGGAGGCACCCTTTCCTCTTGTCTAAAAAAATACCCCAATGCCCCAAGGCAATATTATTGCCCTGTGTAGGGTGCCGTCTTTCGGATGGGATGTTAAACGGGTGTCCTGACTATCTGTGGTCACTAAAAGATCCCATGGCACTTATCGTAAGAGTAGGGGTGTTAACCCCGGTGTCCTGGCTAAATTCCTAATCTGGCTCTCATACCATCATGGTCACCTAATCATTCCCAGCTTACAATTGGCTCATTCATCCCCCTCCTCTCCCCTGTAACTATTCCCCAGGTCGTTGCTGTAAATGAGAATGTGTTCTCAGTCAACTTACCTGATAAAATAAGGGTTAAATAAATACATTAATAAAAAATAGCCTTTACACAGCCTGGAGGTGTGTTTTGGCTCATTGTCCTGTTGAAAAACAAATGATAGTCCCGCTAAGTGCTAACCAGAAGGGATGGCGTATCCCTGCAGAATGCTGTGGTAGCCATGCTGGTTAACTGTGCTTTGAATCCTAAATAAATCTCAGACAGTGTCACCAGCAAAGCACCATCACACCACCTCCTCCATGCTTCACGGTGGGAACCACACATGCGGAAATCATCCGTTCACCTACTCTGCATCTCACAGAGACACGGTGGTTGGAACCAACAATCTCAAATTTGGACTCATCAGACCAAAGGACAGATTTCTATCAGTCTAATGTCCATTGCTCGTCTTTCTTGGCCCAAGCAAGTCTCTTCTTCTTATTGGTGTCCTTTAGTAGTGGTTTCTTTGCAGCAATTTGACCATGAAGGCCTTTGACCATGATGGCAGTCTCATCGGAACAGTTGATGTTGAGATGTGTCTGTTACTTGAACTCTGTGCATTTATTTGTGCTACAATCTGAGGTGTAGTTAACTCTAATGAACTTATCTTCTGCGGCAGGGGTAACTCTGGGTCTTCCTTTCCTGTGGCGGTCCTCATGAGAGCCAGTTTCATCATAGCGCTTAATGGTTTTTGCGACTGCACTTGAAGAAACTTTCAAAGTTCTTGAAATGTTCCGTATTGACTGACCTTCATGTCTTAAAGTAATGATGGACTGTCGTTTCTATTTGCTTATTTGAGCTGTTCTTGCCATAATATGGACTTGGTCTTTACCAAATAGGGCTATCTTCTATGTAACACCCCTACAAGAAGGAAATAAATTCCACAAATGAACTTTTAACAAGGCACACCTGTTAATTTAAATGCATTCCAGGTGACAAAATGAAGCTGGTTGAGAGAATGCCAAGAGTGTACAAAGCTGTCATCAAGGCAAAGGGTGGCTACTTTAAAGAATCTCAAAGAATCTCAAAGAATTTGTTTAACACTTTTTTGGTTACTGTGTGTTATTTCTATGTGTTATTTCTTAGTATTGATGTCTTCACTGTTATTCTACAATGTAGAAAATATTAAGAAAAAAAAATTAAGAAAAACCCTTGAATGAGTAGGTGTGTCCAAACATTTGACTGGTACTGTATATGCATGTGTATGTTTGTGCAGTATATTTAACCTTTGTCCCTCTCTGTGACGTCCCCAGGCATTGGCTCATTGTTGGCACGGTTCCAGCTGTCGGAGGGCCCCAGTAAACCCTCTCCCCTAGCGGTCCAGTTCACCAGCGAGGGCAGCACTCTGTCAGGCTGTGATATAGAACTGGCTGGGCCAGGGTACCGCTTCTCACTCATCAAGAAGAGGTTCGCTGCAGGTGAGACACAGCCTTTCTTCACTTACTCTGCTAAACAGAAATAATGTCACCTAAATTTATTATGGAGTGCATCCCATCCTTCACAAAATATCAGAATAAGGGAAAGATTGACTCAAATTAGCGTGACGCTCATAGTGTAATAATTACATGATTATAAACAAATAGTGTATCACTGTGATATTAATTGGTGTTATTACACTGTATTGATACAGTATTATCGTAAAATATGTTTTGCTATGTGTACATAGTTGCATGTATGATTCTTTTTTACACATAAGTATTCAAACCCAAGGCATGTTCGTCATTTTCAGGAAAATACTTGGCAGACAACTGATACTTCATACTACTACTGAACAAATACACTGGAGATCATCATCTCAACGGACTAATGAAATCCCATACTACAGAGGACAGACCTACACCACCACCTCCCTACAGACAGACACTTCTTTCTAAACCCGCGAGCCAGACAGGCCAAGGCCGCACAGCCTACTGTACCCAGCAGTATTGTATAGCTTGCATATAGTCTTGTGGACCGTTTTAGGGTGTAATTATTGTATTTGTAAAATGTATTCAAATTGATTAATTTCAGAACATCTGTATTGCTGCTGCTCTAGACACCCACCCGGGTTTCCCTCTCTAAAGGTACATGCTTCTGCCTCTCTATCCCACTCTCTAACGTGTGGTGTACAAACTTAAACACTGCTACAGCTACCTAGCTACTCAACCGCAAAATCAGTCTCGACCGTGAACCTACCACATAATACACTGTATTTATTTTAGATGCAACATCAAATATGTGCTATTAGGAGAGGATGTATGAAAAGACCATTCGGTTGTGCCATTGAGTGAACTAAGATGAATAGACGCACCATGATGTCACACTCCTCCATTCAGTTTGAGGGGCTAATTCTTGCTTCTCGCATGCCTCTGATTGGACACGGTTAGAGCTACCATGAAATGCTGGGTATTGGAGTTTTTATGTTGTTGGGTTTTTAACAGTTAATGCGTTACACACTGGCACAGCAGGTTTAAAGGACATTGTTCATTTGGATGGTGACCATTACCAGACTCCTCTCTCTTCTTTGAATGCAGTGATTTAACACCGGGTTCAAACATATACTCTCAACATTTTCCTCAGAAAATATCAGAAAGTCCTGAGTAGTTAGGCAGCTGCAACAATAAATACATTCTTGGTTGCAATATAAAACAAATATAATATGTTTCCCTCAATAAAAAAACCTGTACAAAGTCTCATTTTAAATTAATAATATATATCTGAAAGGGCGTTTGGTGTTTTCCTTGTATTGTCAAATAGCCTTTCTGTTGTTCCTGACACAGCAGTGGTAGACTTACTTCAGAGTACATTACAGCATTCTATTTTTATTTATTGATGATAATGATTTAAAAAGTATGTAAAAAGTATGTGATTCTGTATATGAATAGAATTTGAATGGTATCGCAATTTAGAATGACGGTATCAATATTCTAATTATCTTTTTTTGTTATCTGTGTAGTTGAGTAACCTGTGTACAGTATAATGTATAAGGTATAATTTTAGAATTGATTTCAGATATATAATTTTTTAACTCAAGTGCATCAGAAGATTTGACTACAGTATATATGCGCGTGAGGGGGATCAAATAAAAAACAAGATGAATAGCAACCTGGATGTGTACGTCAGGCAGTATGAAAGCAGTGTTATTTAGAGTTACACTAATAGTTATTACCATGGATAATCAGTCAGGGTTTGACTATGTTATGCTCTGTTTCCAATCACCTCAATGTGTTATTCTGCATCAAACAGCATGAACTCCCCTTCGGATCAAACCAACCAGCGCTTGAATCAATGGCTTTATTTTGCATAATGGTAATGGTCTCTGTGAGATGACATGGTGATGAGGTTTTTGAGGGAGGTTAGATGACCAAAACGCTTTTTGTATTTTATGTGTGTACTCCAGACAGTCCTCTAAAAGATAGAGAAATAAGCGGAATATTTTTTTAAACAACAAAAAAAACATCTTGTTTCATGTGAAGAACACTGTGCTGATAATGTTAGAAACTTCCTGAATGCTCTGATATTCAACATAGAGAACAAAATGTGTGTGATGACATTTAACTTAAAAAGTCTCCTCGTGTGGGCATCATAAGTATGTCAGCATACTATCTGTACTTCATGAAGCTACATAGCACCATTTATACGCCTGCCTTAGAACTGCCATAGAAGTGTCGTACATGTCCATTTTGTCTGACCATTTAGTTGGCATTTCTAAGTAAGGCATCAATGAATTGTGTCATGTAGCTCTCTGTATAGCTGTTTAGTGAGTAACACTTTACTTGAACATTATTGTACACACCTAACTATAGTTAACAGAAATTACATTGGTAATGTTATTACTGTTTATGAACTATGTATGATCTCTGGTCGTGCTTATGATGGAGGGAGGGTTCAAGCTAAGTGTTACGGCATGGATAATGTAATGTGTGTCTGCATAAAGTTACGGTATAGTGTTAAAGTGAAGTGGTCCACCAACCAATAGACTCGTTGATCTGTTGTCATGTTAACTGTGAGAACTGAAGACCAGAGCAGGAAGTGTGTCTGTGTGTGGCGTGCTAAGCTCGACTGCTTTGGGTTCTGTACTGTTTCTCTGTCAACCACATGTGCAAGCTGTGTTTGTACGGACAATGTTAAGATGATCTGATGAGAAACTAAGTTTGCTTCTTTCCAAAACCAATAAAAGTTATGAACTGGACAAGTTTTTGGAGCAGTCTTTTTGCAACTCACAGCAGAAGTTTTATTAGTCGTAGGTACAGGATACACTGTCCAACAAACTTCTTACTTACAGGTTCCTCCTCCACAATGCAACAACAATAAGAAATTATACAAGATAAGAATACCAACATAAAGTAAATGCCTCAATAGAATATAATAAATATTTTGCATGTTTCTCGAATGCAGTTTATTCTGTATATCCTCCACCAATTTTGTGTTCTGATGTACAGTGCAACACATCAAGGTTGGCTGTAACAACATTGTCTTAAAGCCTTACTAGGAATACACTCCTTCTGCCATTAAGAAGCTGTTTATAATTGTGTGCTATGAGGGAGATGTAACTGTAGTATGATTAGCCTTTAATTCAACGTACCATGTGTTCTGTACATATGTTTGTTTCATTTTATATTTATATGGATATATTTGTTATTTCATCTGTTTGTGTTATCCAATGCACAGGATACTGAATATGAAATTGTTTAATGTGATGTACCGTACTAATGAAATGTTCTAAACGAATGCAGAATGATCCACCATGTTATGATGTGGGTTTTCTCTGAAATAAAGGAGGCGTATCAATTATGTTTGATCAATTGATTTCTATTAAATTATTTTGGTCCAAAGCAGTACGAATACAAAGTATTTATCTCCTTTAAATAACCTTAGTGGTCGTGACTGGTCTAGGAAGGATTAGAACAGGTCTACATTTCCTATTCTGTACTAGTATCACACCAACCCTCACTTTGCATATATTTCCTTTTTAGCCAAGCATTCAGATTGTCTTCTCCCAGAGGATGAAAAATGATGTAACACCTTGGCAACACACAGTATTCCAGGTAAGACCTGAGTGGGGAATTCACTGTCTACCTTGTTTTGTATTCTGAGTGGGTGACTGTGCTGTGCGGATAGAAGAGGGCAGATATAGCCTACACTACAGTACACATAGTACAACATTTTACCTACTCTCTTTGTCGTCTTTTTTTGTACTTGCAGACACTATTGTTTTGTTTAGGTTTATTGGTAATTGCTGTATTTAGGTGCTGTGGCATTGGTAATGTCTGTCTTTTGTCCTGTAGCTGATAGCCTCAACTTGCGGTGTCAGTTAAAGATGGAAATGGTCTTATGGCTATATGGGTATGCAATGAAAGACTGCAGTATTAAGAGTCAAAAAGACCAAAGCATTGTAGTAATCCACAGTGGATTAAAATGTCACACTAAATCATCACGTAACAGCGAAACACATCACACCCCCATGTCAAGCATATGCAAAATATACAGTACGATCAAGATAAGTATTTTCAAGAAGTTACGTGAAAGTCCCTGAATTCAGCTTTGGTTCTTAACTCGACACATATAACAGGCTGGTTTCTTCTTGTGTCTCCATGAAAGACATCTCCAGGAAATACCGCTCCCTCCCTGCTCAATGTCATCCACACACATCAACACAAGTTCAAGTTTATCTCAAACACTAATAATATGCACCAAATGCTAAACCTATGATAACCTCAAGTTACAACTATCTAAAAAGCTCTATCTAAAAGCTCTATCTAAAAGCTCTGATTTCATAACATCTATTTTGGATTGTTCTGTGCAAGTATTAATGATATATGATACCTCACATTGTGTTTTTCCTGAGCCTTCTACTTGTGTTTATCTATTTATGTTTCTAGGAATAAAGCAGCAGGGCAGGATTCGAGAGTAAGAGAGCGAGCCCAGTGGCCAAAACTGCTTGCAATGACATTATTTCAACCGCTTTGTCCGCTGGGAGTCTGTTTTGGAGAGGAGAGGAAGACCACTCAGGCCTCAGCAGAGGTGGGTGAGGTCGCTCTTCCTACAGCCCACCTGGTAGCACACGGTGGTCAGCATGTTGTTCAGGTCACGTCTGCTGAACTCTGACCACAGACTGGCCTTCAGGTCCTCTAGACTGATCGGACTCTTCTCCTCATTGCCAAACCTGCACATGACATCACACAACAGGAAGCTCAAGTCATAAAATCATATCACATAACGAAATATGGTATTACAGTCTGATATGAATCTGGAATGTCATACAGTCACTCATTAATAAAACAGCTTGGAAAGACAGTCAACATAAAAATTAATGTCCAAATCAAAGTTCATTTTCTCCCCCAGTCCTAATTTTGTTCAGAGGATGCGTGGGTGACTGTCCGTGCCTGATATCTTATCAGTAGTCTATGCTCAACAATGTAATTGCTGAGTAATAGTCTGTGTAGCCATTTGATTAGATGTTCAGGAGTCTTATGGCTTGGAGGTAGAAGCTGTTTAGAAGCCTCTTGGACCTAGACTTGGCGCTCCGGTACCGCTTGCCTTGTGGTAGCAGAGAGAACAGTCTATGACTAGGGTGGCTGGAGTCTTTGACAATTTTTAGGGCCTTCCTCTGACACTGCCTGGTATAGAGGTTCTAATGAGCATGGTTAATATGCTAACTGCCTGCTGTGGTTTGCCCACTGGGAACAGGCTGGCCCTGATATCATCAGCATCATAATCAGATTATAAGAGGTGGGTTCCGCTGGGTTTTAATGTTCCAGAGAACAGGACTGCATAACAGACCTCCATAACCCAGTCAGAGGAGCAACTGCCTGCCTGACACTGCATGCCTGCCTGCCTTCCTGCCTTTCTGACTGCCCGCCTGCCTTCCTTCCTGCCTGTATGCACACGCACTGAATCAGCATCACTATACATTGTTTCAGACAGATGTGATCACAGACTCAAATACATTGTCTGGTCAATTTATGTCATTTTGTTAGTCAAGTGGAATAACTCCTGACGTAAAATGTCAGGGGTGTGAATCTGAGTTGAAAGGACGATAGGCTAAATTAAGTGTAAAGAAGTTTAAGTAGGAGGATATGGAGATTGGGGGTAACAGAGAGGGTTTAAAGTAGAAGGTAGAGATGCTCAACTCACCCTCCAGCTGTTCTGGCTCGTTGAGGAGCTGTCTAAAGCGGGAGCCTCCACAGGTGTAGACGACGGCCCTGAGGAACTCTGCCACACAGCTTCACTGCCTTCACCTCCACCCTCACCTGGCTCAGACCTACCACCACACACATCAGCAGGGGCAGTAGTACTGGCAACGCACGCATCACTGATGGCTGGTTGGCTCTCTGGTGGTTGCTGTGTGTGTATCTGTGTTCGTCCCAACTGGGGTGCTCGCTTGCAAAGACCACCACAAACTGTTTCTCTGGTCTACTTTCTCCTCTTTCTTTTTTCTTTCTTTCTTTCTCTTATTCTGTTTATTGTGTTTCTCTCTCTCTCTCTCTCTCTCTCTCTCTCTCTCTCTCTCTCTCTCTCTCTCTCTCTCTCTCTCTCTCTCTCTCTCTCTCTCTCTCTCCCCTTCTGCTCTTTCTCTCTCGCTCTTGCTGAGGCAGTAACACAGTGGACTGGTCTCTGGTTCAAGGCGTGCATCTTCCTCCTATATATACCTTTCAACTCACCTGTTGAAGAGTCAATCAATCTCTCCCTCCCTCCCCTATACCACCCTCCATTCTGTCCCCACCTCATCTACCCCATCTCTCTCTCTATCTCCCCTATACCCCCCCTATTCCGTCCCCACCTCATCTACCCCATCTCTCTCTCTCGCTTTTTTTTCACCTCTGGGTGGAGGTGAAGTCCAGCACGGGAGTGAACAGGTCCTTCCGCCACAGCTGGATCTAATTCTAATACAAATCATCTGTGTGACACATCAGTGCCATCAAATCCAATTTTATTTGTCACATGCGCCGAATACAACAGAAATACAGAGAAATGCTTACTTACAAGCCCTTAACCAACAATGCAGTTTTAAGAAAATAGAGGAAAATATTTACTAAATAAAATAAAGTAAACATTTTAATAAATAAAAAGTTCAACAATAAAATAACAATAACGAGGCTTTATACAGGGGGTACCGGTACCGAGTCAATGTGCGGGGGTACGGGTTAGTCGAGGTAATTTGTACATGTAAGTAGGGGTAAAGTGACTATGCATCATTCTCATTTTAGTGTTCTTTCTAATGTGAAATTACATCATGGCATGACATGTTTCCTCACGGGTAGTTTCCTCATTAGCTGATGGAAAACATGCTCATTATATTGTTTTGATGAAAGGATATGGCTACACACTTTCACAATATCTAATTAGGCAAATTCAAGTTCCTCTCAGAAGAATCCACCAATTACCTAATCAGGCTAATCAATGAGGTGCTTTGTTAACTGATTACATCCTGACCTACCGGGCAAACCCCTAGACCCGGTGGTTCTTCAGGACAAGGTTTGGAGACAACCTGCCTGAGTCTGTTTTGCCAGGTCTCCCTTGGGAAATAGGTCTTCTCACCTCAATGGGACTTCCTGTGTAATTTAAATAAAGATGAAAAAGAATAAAAGTTCAGTATTCTGATTTGATGCAGACCCCTAAATGGGAAACAAGGGTAGAGATCTAGAGAACAGATACTCAGAGAGATAGCAGTCGTAATGGTATATATGATCTGTTTACTGTCATGTGACTCCTGTCAGATGTCCACTTTACCAGGTTTTTCTGCCCATTTGCTCCTGAAGCAGTCCGTTTTAGCCTTTTTACCCAAATAACAATGACGGTTAACACCTACTTTCAAATGTCAGGCAAAGCCCTTGACTACATAATGACAGCCATTAGCGGAGTTATGGGAGGCTGAGTGTGTGTTTGTGTGTCTGGATCTCGATGCCACAGAAGCTCTTTAGACAGGCTACACGCTTAATACACATGAACACACTCATATACACACACAGCACTGCAGACTGCAGATTAACAGCATGCTTGAAAACACAGTGCTCTCCATACAGTACACACACAATTACTATCATACAAAACAGGGACGTTGCTGTGGCGATGAGGGCAGGACAGCCAAAGATGCAGGTTTGGGAAGATGAAAAAGAGATGCATGGCATTTCAGCTTTCTGCAAAACGTATCCTTGGGATGCGTTTCGTTTGTGTGTGTCACTCAGAGATCCTCCATTGCTCTTCATCAAAACAAGCTCAAAGACATCTTTCTTTATGACTGGGTCAACAAGATCAGCAGCTACATAGAATCAGGCAGAACCTCCTTTGAAATGGATGAAATCAATTCCAGATATTTCAGCTATTATTCAAGACTGGAACTGGGGAAACTGGGCATTAGGCCAGATGAAAATAAACACAAGACAAAGAGAAATGTTTATCTAGATGTTGATCTAAACTTTGAGAGACAGTGAGTGACAAGCAGAGACGAGACATGTTTTATGGTAATGAAAAATGATCATGTTCTTTTTCTCAATATAAAAACAGACAAAGATGCAGTCCCTGGAGACCAAACATTATGGCGACAGACAGCCGATGATGACATAGTGGATGAGGCAGGCTTTAGGGGATACAGCCCACTCACAGCTGACTGGCCAGGGTGGAGCCGATGATGTCCTCTAACGCATCCACCTAAGGGGACAGAGATGAGACAAGATATTTTACCCTCTGTCTGTTTGCTCAGGGAGATAAAAACAGTTAACCAGCCACCCACAGACTGAGGAAATTATGCCTTAATCTGGGCTGAAATTGTCTTTAAATGGTCTGTAGTAATCAAACTGAATTTACACAGAGAACAGTTTGTATGTAAGGCAAAGCACTGAGTGGTTATGATGTGACATACAGTATGTCTTACAGAACAGTGCATACCGCAAAAAGATGAGTCACTAAGAACAGCGATTAAGCATTCTGATCAGAAGGTGTATGCAACAGACCCTTTCTATGCAAGGCAGTTGGCTTATATTCAAACCGGAAAGATACCACACTAATCAAGGGGTCTCCAAACCTTTCTAGCACGAGAGCTTGTTTTAGAAAACGAAACATGTTGCAAACCACTCTTTTTTTATTAAGCTTTGAAACAGTCACATTATTCTTTTCTACACTGCAACTCATCCCCAGCTCCTTGGTATGCAAGAGATGCGTTTTCTGTAAATAAACCTGGTAAAATTAGGGGTGTTGAACATTCGTCATTGGCTTTGATACTCTGATTGGTTAGAGATGACCCAATCATTGATGACTTTGTTTTGTACAACACCCCTAATTTTGATGTCACCATAAAGACTTCAACGATGGCAGTCTCAGACTGAAGTATGTAGCGAACGATAGAGCAGCGGAAGAATTCAGTTTGAGTCGCAGGCAAACAGACAAGGGCAATATTGCTGGAAATTAATTGGCAGATGTGTTACGTTTGGCTTTTTAAACCAATAGTGGCTAACCAGGGGTGGGATAATGTAAGTGTGGCTTTGATTGGATAGTAGCCGTGAGCTTTATGGTTTTGACAGTTTGCAAGGAAGAAACAAGAAAATGCATGTACTTTCATAATTGCTTGGCGAGCTACTCATAGGTGGGCTGCGCACTACTGGTAGCTTGCGATCGACCTGTTGGAGACCCCTGCCTCACCTGTGTTCCCTCTCCTACGGTGAGGTTCTTGAGCTGGTAGACGCTGACCTGTCCGTCACTGTCCCCCACTAGGATACAGTCTGTCTCAGTAGCAAACAGCAGGGAGGTCAGCTTCACCCCGGGACTGGCCAGGCTCACTATGGTGGGGTCCAGGCTTGGGAGAGGGACAAGGGCATGGTGGAAATGCTGTCTATTGTTTATTCACAGGCCAAGCTCAGAATAAAGAGTTGAGCTTTATTATTGCAGCTTCATATTTCTGGAAATGCATTAAGAGAAGAAACTACAATATATAGAAATGGAGAGAAAGAGAGAGTGAAATCAATTTATTAAGAGAGAGAGTAATAGAAAATGAAAGAGACAGACAAAGATAGACTACTCACATGCTGGCTCCCAGGTCCCAGATCTCCACGCGTCCCTCGTTGACGGCCCCAAACACGGTGGCACACTTGGGGGACCACATGACATCATAGACGGCACTCTGGGTCGAGGTGAAGCCCAGCACGGGAGTGAACAGGTCCTGCCGCCACAGCTGGATCGTCCAATCAGAGGAGCAGCTCAGGAAGACATCTGAGCAGAACGGAGACCATGTGATCCGGTACAGAGGGCCCTGAGAGCAAGGAGAGGTTAGAGCTAGGGTTAGCATCAGAGTTGAGGCTAGGGTTAGGGTTGAACATGGATGTGGACATGAAGCTAGGGTTAGCATCAGAGTTGAGGCTAGGGTTAGGGTTGAACATGGATGTGGACATGAAGCTAGGGTTAGCATCAGAGTTGAGGCTAGTGTTAGGGTTGAACATGGATATGGACATGAAGCTAGGGTTAGCATCAGAGTTGAGGCTAGTGTTAGGGTTGAACATGGATATGGACATGAAGCTAGGGTTAGCATCAGAGTTGAGGCTAGTGTTAGGGTTGAACATGGATGTGGACATGAAGCTAGGGTTAGCGTCAGAGTTGAGGCTAGGGTTAGGGTTGAACATGACGCTAGTGTTAGGGTCAGAGTTGAGGCTAGGGTTAGGGTTGAACCTGGATGTGGACATGAAGCTAGGGTTAAGGTTGTTTACGCTAGGGTTAGGGCTCAACCAGATGTGGACATGAAGTTAGGGTTAGGGTTGAACAGGGATTTGGACATGAGTCTAGGGTTAGGGTGGTGGTAGAGGCTAGTGTTAGGGTTGAACAGGGATGCAGACATGAAGCTAGGTTAGGGAATGAATGAATGGCATTGTATTATTCAGTCCAGCAGAGAGCATCTGTACGTCCTGAAGGATCTGTTAATACTTTGTGTGCTATGTAGGTCTCCAGGAACTGTTCGTTATAGGAACAGGAACACTTGTGGATGTGGCCCTCTTCTGTACCAGCAAGGTAGATGTTGGAGTCCTAAAAACACAGGAATAAGTAACTAAAACAACGCATGTGTAACTATCCTTTATGGAAACTTAAGAACACTCTGGTCGCTCACCGTGGGATGGAAGTCAAAACATAGCCCCGGTGCCTGCCGTGATATGAGTGCCTCGCTCTTCTTCTCTTTGTCTCCAACCTGCTTCTTGGCTTTCTCATTCCTCGTCCTCTTCAGCTTCATCAGGTCTGTGGAGGTATGGGTTAGAGCACATACAATTGAAGTCAGAAGTTTACATACACCTGAGCCAAATACATTTAAACTCAGTTTTTCACAATTCCTAACATTTAATCATAGTAAAAATTGTCTTGGGTCAGTTAGGATCACCACTTTATTTTAAGAATGTGAAATGTTAGAATAATAGTAGAGAGAATGATTTATTTAAGCTTTTTCATCTTTCATCACATTCCCAGTGGGTCAGAAGTTTACTCAGTTTTTGGTAGCGTTGCCTTTAAATTGTTTAACTTGGGTCAAACGTTTCGGGTAGCCTTCCACAAGCTTCCCACAATAAGTTGGGTGAATTTTGGCCCATTCCTCCTGACAGAGCTGGTGTAACTGAGTCAGGTTTGTTGGATCCTTTTTCAGTTCTACCCACACATTTTCTATAGGATTGAGGTCAGGGCTTTGTGATGGCCACTCTAATACCTTGACTTTGTTGTCCTTAAGCCATTTTGCCACAACTTTGGAAGTATGCTTGGGGTCATTGTCCATTTGGAAGACCCATTTGCGACCAAGCTTTAACTTCTTGACTGATGTCTTGAGATGTTGCTTCAATATATCCACATAATTTTCCTTCCTGGTGATGCCATCGATTTTGTGAAGTGCACCAGTCCCTCCTGCAGCAAAGCACCCCCACAATATGATGCTGCCAGTTGCAAACCGTAGTCTGGCTTTTTTGTGGCGGTTTTGGAGCAGTGGCTTCTTCCTTACTGAGCAGCCTTTCAGGTTATGTCGATATAGGACTCGTTTTTACTGTGGCTATAGATGCTTTTGTACCTGTTTCCTCCAGCATCTTCACAAGGTCCTTTGCTGTTGTTCTGGGATTGATTTGCACTTTTCGCACCAAAGGACGTTCATCTCTAGGAGACAGAACGCGTCTCTTTCCTGAGCGGTATGACAGCTGTGTGGTCCCATGGTGTTTATACTTGCGTACTATTGTTTGTACAGATGAACGTGGTACCTTCAGGCATTTGGAAATTAATCCCAAGGATGAACCAGACTACAATTTTCTTCTGAGGTCTTGGCTGATTTCTTTTGATTTTCCCATGATGTCAAGCAAAGAGGCACTGAGTTTGAAGGTAGGCCTTGAAATACATCCACGTGTAAAACTCCAATTGACTCAAATGATGTCAATTAGCCTATCAGAAGCTTCTAAAGCCATGACATAATTTTCTGGAATTTTCCAAGCTGTTTAAAGGCACAGTTAACTTAGTGTATGTAAACTTCTGACCTACTGGAATTGTGATGCAGTGAATGATAAGTGAAACAATCTGTCTGTAAACAATTGTTGGAAAAATTACTTGCGTCATGCACAAAGTAGATGTCCTAACCGACTTGCCAAAACTATAGTTTGTAAACAAAAAATGTGTGTAGTGGTTGAAAAACGAGTTTTAATGACACCAACCTAAGTGTATGTAAACTTCCGACTTCAACTGTAACTGTTACGCTTATGACTGGAAGGTTATGGGGGAAAAGTCTGTAAGTGTTGTCTGCTGACTAGAAGGTTATGGGGGGAAATGTCTGCTGACTGGAAGGTTATGGGGGGAAATGTCTGGTGACTGGAAGGTTATGGGGGGAAATGTCTGCTGACTGGAAGGTTATGGGGGGAAATGTCTGCTGACTGGAAGGTTATGGAGGGAAATGTCTGCTGACTGGAAGGTTATGGGGGGAAATGTCTGCTGACTGGAAGGTTATGGGGGGAAATGTCTGCTGACTGGAAGGTTATGGGGGGAAATGTCTGCTGACTGGAAGGTTATGGGGGGAAATGTCTGCTGACTGGAAGGTTATGGGGGGAAATGTCTGCTGACTGGAAGGTTATGGGGGGAAATGTCTGGTGACTGGAAGGTTATGGGGGGAAATGTCTGCTGACTGGAAGGTTATGGGGGGAAATGTCTGCTGACTGGAAGGTTATGGGGGAAAATGTCTGCTAACTGGAAGGTTATGGGGGGAAATGTCTGCTGACTGGAAGGTTATTGGGGGGAAATGTCTGCTGACTGGAAGGTTATTGGGGGGAAATGTCTGCTGACTGGAAGGTTATGGGGGGAAATGTCTGCAATATTTGTCTGAAAAAGTATCTACAAAAATATTAAGTATTTTAGAGGGTGGATACTTGGAGGGGGCATACTAATAGAAAGGTTTCCCAAAACTTTCAGAGATTGAGGTAAAACTGGACCTATGCAGTCGAGGCCTTTCCGCAGGAACCACTTGCTGATCCTGCCGTCTGCAGACACAGAGATGAGTGTCTCTCCCTTGTCCTCCCCTGAGGCACCCCTCTCATGGTCGATCCACCTTACCTGCCACACAGGGCTTGTGTGCTTGTGGGCACAGTCACTACACACACACACACACACACACACACACACACACACACACACACACACACACACACACACACACACACACACACACACACACACACACACACACACACATGTTGAGGTTTTCCTAGATGCAGTCACTACGCAGCTTTCCTGTAGCTCTCACAGATGTAATTTCTACCAGCTTTGTTACATGTCTGTGTGAGATCAGTAGATATTCCAGTGTCCAATGGAAATTACAAATAGTAGACAGTCTGTGACATCACAGCCCAGCTAGTCAGTCATAACAACAATAGACAGATGTTGAGTAACGGGGAGAAATGCACAGGAGATACTGTAAAAACAGTAGATATTTGGTGGAAATGCGTCACTCTATTGAATTCACACAAATATATTGCGCTAGTATCTGAGGAACGATGGAACAGCTTGTTAAAAGGCTTGTTATGTGTTTTTGTTGGCTGGCTGGCCTTCCGTTGTTTCCTCTGCATCACGGTAACCATCTCCCTTTCAGTGTAGGTTTCCTGTTGTTTTATTCTTTAAACATAGTCCTTGACATGACCGACTGTGCAATACGTGCATTTCCAAATGAACATGAAAAAGTCTCATTTTGAAATAAGAAATCAAATGTTTTTAAATAAGACTTATCCTTGTCTCCACCATTAATGTTTCCAATATTGTTCATCACCTCAATCTTTTGTGATTATCAAAAGTTTATACATTACAATTGCTATTATTTTAAATTATAAACGGAACATAGACCTACTCCACTGACTAATTATAAAGGTAAAGCAGAAATGTTTGTGACTGTGGGCTATGCTTTGTAAACCATATAGTGGTACCCAATTACATACAGCCATGGGTTGATTTTTCCTTGAGAAGATGGTCGGGGAGTCAAAACATAGTTATAAATAATTTGTACACTGCAAATTGACCGCAAGAATCCCAAACAGATATGGTATTTGACAAAATCATGATAACATTGGGATACGATCACATATCCCTCTGTATTTATGCGTATGAATACCTGTGAGCAGATTTCCTAAATTAAAATCATGTGCAAGCTAATTTCCTGGTAATATTACAGTATTTTATCTCCAAGAACAAAAATTATAACATTTATTTTCTTAATTTTCTTTTGCTCAGAAAACTTGGTGGGGAACCCTGTCATATAGCCTGTTTGTCTGCCAGTATACAGTGCCACCTGGTGTCTATGAGAAATAAGACACATGTAGATTTGGTTGTCTCTCTCTCTCTTTCTCTCTGAGGAGACACATACCCACCTGCTGTCAATGACGGGTGTCTTCTCTCTGCTCTCGACGTTGTAGGTGGCTATGCTGCCATCATGCATCCCCACTGCTAGCTGGCTGGCATTGCTTGCCGAAAAGTCCAAAGTAGTCACTCCACTCTCACAGGTAAAGACCCTCTCAGGCCACTGTAGATACAAAATACAAAAGTCATTAGCTTAGTCACTAGAGAACTATTCTCTAACCTGGCACTGGTACAGTAGCCTGGTTTCAGATCTGTTTGTGCTGCCTTGCCAAATGTTTGGCATGATAAAGTCCATAGGAGTATACAGCACACATAGATCTGGGACCAGGCTATATGTACAGCACAATTTCAGAAACTAATGGTATGAACTGAAATTCAGAACAAAACAGAAATGCGAGAAGTGTCAGTTACCGTGGGGTTCTTCAGAGACCAGCAGCAGATCAGGCCTGATTTCTGGTCTTTGAAGTCAAACTGTCCATACCCCACTGCAAGAAGGTCCTGGAGAAGGAAATAACAAGGAGAGAGAGAGTTTATTTGTTAAAATAATATTACGCACATCAAAAGACAAATAAATAAGTGAATAAAGATAGAATCATACTGGGTTCCTCTTGTTCCAGGCCATACTGCTGACGTTGTGTCCTGAAGTCAGCTCACAGCTGAAGGACCAGAGGCGCTCCAGGGCCGGGGTCAGAGTGCTCTCCTCATCCAGGGAACTCTCCTCTCTCCTGCTCACCACCGTGGGCACAACCTTGGGCACACTGTCAGGATCTGGAACATCCAACAAACATGGTTGTTTTTAAGAAATAAGGCATTCAATATGTAACATTACTAAATATCAATTCAAGTTGATAAACATATGATCCGAACCTGATGAAGACCTAAAGGTTAAAACGTTGCGGCTAATAAACCACATGGGGACATAGATTACAGTGTACTGTTTGCCTGCAAACATCACCAAAAAAAACACCACCCACTGGGCAAAAACTGGTTGAATCAACGTTGTTTCCACATCATTAAAAATATATATATGTTATGTAATGATGTTGAATCAAAGTGGAAAACTGATTGGATTTGCATAAAGTCCTCAACTTAACCTAAATCCAAATGTCATGGTGTTGATTTCACGTTGAATTCACGTTAGTTGACAACTCAACCAAATGTAAATAAAAAATAGACGTTGAACTGACGTCTGTGCCCAGTGGGTAGAGACGCATGCATCAGTAATAACCATACCTTCCAATGTGGGGAGCTGTCTGTATGCAGCCAGCTTCGGCTGGTAGATGTTCTCTAGAATGATCCTTTCCATCACGAACAGATCCTGCTGGAACTTCTCTGACTGCAGAATCAGTTCCGGGTCCGGTTCATCTTCAGACGGAACCACGAAAGGCTCCATCTCGATCCGCGAGCTAGAGGCACTCGCTGGAATAGAAAGACGCCTGTTAATATCACACATCATCATGAAATAAACTGTAAATAAATAAGAAATTCTAGAACTGCTGCAGGATCATAACCATAAAGATCCCTTTGTCCTCTAATATGGTTATATTCTATTAATGACAGTGTTACTGTACCTATGCTAGTGGTGCTGATGACAGACATGGTTCTCTCGGGAGCTCTGGTGGGGTCCAGTCTGTGGTTGGAGACAATCTCTGGGACGCTGGCCTTGTCTGTGTCTGGGGACAAGGCAGCCTCCCCCAGCCCTGCGCTGCGGAATGAGTCATACATATCCCAGGTGGTGGCTGTGGTGGCTATAAAGGAGACAATTGCTATTTGTAACAACAGGCATAGAGACCAGAGAACCACTGGGCACACACTGGTTGAATCAATGTTGTTTCCACGAAAATGACGTTGAACCAACGTGGAATAGAAGTTGAATTGACATCAGTGCACAGTGGGGGGTGCTTAACCAACGAACGTCTGACTGAGGAGGCTGTGCTTGGGTGATAGCCGTTGTGTGAGAGGTGAGATAAGAACAACAGACAAGAATGCTCTCATATCTCATAGCAAGGATGAAATGCATCCTAACCTGAATCCACCATGGTGATGGCCTCACTCTGGACCTCCTTGGTCTTGGGAGCTCCGTTGAACGTCTGCATGGAACGCTCCACGTACTTATCATTCCCCATTCTGTTTTTACACAGCTCCATGTACAGATTATTTCTCTCTCTTCCGACAGAGGGTGATTGACAGAACACAAGTTGCATTAAAATGTATATAAACTACATAGCAAGCAAGGAACTGCATTATGAGGTACTGAGGCCTGAGCCTGGAATCTACATAATTTGGATCTACATATGAGCTATTTCATTCTGAATCTGGAAAAAGTGATTGTTTACTTGACAGATTCAGCTTCCTCAGAGTCCACAGACACAGAGACGGCTGGCATGTGCAGTAGCCAGAGGGTCTCTGACTCGATGAGGTACCGATCCACCACGTCGTCCAACATCTCCTCCTTTATCAACTCTTTCACCTCTTCCCTCCTCACCTGGACATCTGACAGGACAGAAATATACATCAACAACATAAATAAAAGCATCCAGGTTATAAAAATGGTACATTTTGGGGTAACTTTGCATCCCGGTATTCTCAGATGACATATACTTGCAATCAAGTTGCAATACAACTGCTGTCAGATTACACAATTAATGTTTTGTCATCATAGTGATATAGCTGCCATGGCAGCAGCATACTCCTGTAACATCATCAGTAAATGAAAGGAGAGTTAAATGATTGTCAACCTGAGAGACTGATGGAGATGTCCCTTTTGGAGGATGGGTCCTCAATCTCTTCATTCATCGACTCCATCGTGGACTGGCTCCCTCTGGACACTGTGCTGCTTCCAAACACTGACCTGACATACGACAGGCAGCATTACTCTGTCATAATCATATTACTTAAAAATGTTTACAAGAGAACTAGAGTGTGAGATTAAGGTACTGAAAGCAAAGCAGTACATAGTCCAATGACCATAAAGTTATGCACATTGTCTTCTAAATAATGTTGCTTTTAAAAAGTGAATATTCTGAGAGTGTGTTACCTGGTAAAGGGCCCGGCGAAGCTAGCGTTGGTTGTTGTCTGGTATGCCGTAGAGTAGAAGTCTGACATGGTGCCACCAGAGGTGTCACTGGCAAAGATCTTGCTGTGTTTCGACATCACTGCTGCAGGGTCCGGCTGGTAGAGAGGCTGTGGGGTGACGTCCTTGCCATTTTCATCAAAGACCTGTGAGAGGGATGTAACTTTTTAACTGATGCACAGTAATTGTTATTGCAATGTCAAATCAAATCAAAATGTATTGGTCGCATACACAGATTTGTAGGTGCAGTGAAACGCTTGTGTTTATACTATCTCCAACAGTGCAGTAATACCTAGCAATAAAATAAATCTATACACACATAATCCAGAAGAAAGTGGGTGAAACATAATGTAAACATAAAGTGACCAGTGTTCAATGACTCTATGTACATAGGGCAGCAGTCTCTAAGGTGCAGGTAGAGAAACGGGTGGTAGCTGGCTAGAACAGTGTCTAAGGTTCAGGGCAGGGTACTGGGTGGAGGCCGGCTAGGGATAACTGCAAACCAGTATGGCCTGAAGATAGAAGCTGTTTAGCAGTCTCTCGGTCCCAGCTATGATTTGAGAACAAGGCTACCTAAATTCTATCAGCATATTGGTTGCACGACACGCAGGGCTAATACTCCCGACAACTGCTACTCTAACTTCCGCGATGCATACAAAGCCCTCTCCCGCCCTCCCTTCGGCAAATCCGACCGTCTTATAGGCAGAAACTCAAACAGGATGTACCTGTGACGAGAACAATTCATCGCTAGTCTGACCAATCGGAAGCCACGCTTCAAGATTGTTTTGATCACGCGGACTGGAAGATGTTCCGGTCAGCCTCAGAGAACAACTTTGACCTATACGCTGACTTGGAGAACAACTTTGACCTATACGCTGACTCGGAGAACAACTTTGACCTATACGCTGACTCGGAGAACAACTTTGACCTATACGCTGACTCGTGAGTGCGTTTATAAAGAAGTGCATTGGAGATGTTGTACCCCCTGTGACTATTAAAACCTACCCTAACCAGAAACCGTGGACGGATGGCGGCATTCGCGCAAAACTGAAAGCGCGATCCACCGCATTTAACCATGGAAAGAAGTCTGGAAATATGGCTGAATATAAACAGCGTAGTTATTCCATCCGCAAGGCAATCAAACAAGCGAAATGCCGGTACAGGGACGAGGTGGAGTCGCAATTCAATGGCTCAGACACGAGACGTATGTGGCGGGGTCTGCAGGAAATCACGGACTACAAAAACAGCCACGTCACGGACACCGACGTCACGCTTCCAGACAAACTAAACACCTTCTTTGCCTGCTTTGAGGATAATACAGTGCCACCGTCGCTGCTCGCTAACAAAGACTGCACCCCCCCTCTCTCCTTCTCCATGACTGACGTGAGTAAAACATTTAAACATGTTAACCCTCGCAAAGCTGCGGGCCCAGATGCATCCCTTGACTGTTGTTCCCACATGTTTCAAGATGGCTATCTACCATTGTTCCTGTACCCAAGAAGGCAAAGATAACGGAACTAAATGACTACCCGTACAGGGACAGTCATTTAGCACTCACTTTTGTTATCAAGAAGTGCTTTGAGAGACTAGTCAAGGATCATATCACCTCCACCTTACCAGCCACCTTAGACCCACTTCAGTTTGCAAACCGCCCCAAAGGGTTCACAGATGACGCAATCACCATCACACTGCACACTGCCTTATCCCATCTGGACAAAAATAATACCTATGTAAGAATGCTGTTCATTGACTACAGCTCAGCATTCAACACCATAGTACCCTCCAAGCTCATCATCAAGCTGGAGGCCCTGGGTCTCAACCCCGCCCTGTGCAACTGGGTCCTGGACTTTCTGATGGGCCGCCCCCAGGTGGTGAAGGTAGGAAACAACATCTCCACTTTGCTGACCCTCAACACTGCGGCCCCACAAGGGTGTGTGCTCAGCCCTTTCCTGTACTCCCTGTTCACCCACGACTGCGTGGCCATGCACGCCTCCAACTCAATCATCAAGTTTGGAGACGACACAACAGTAGTGGGCTTGATCACCAACAACGACGAGACAGCCTACAGGGAGGAGGTGAGGGCACTCAGAGTGTGGCGTCAGGAAAACAACCTCTCACTCAACGTCAACAAAACAAAGGAGATGATCGTGGACTTCAGGAAACAGCAGAGGGAGCACCCCTCTATCCACATCGAAGGGACAGCAGTGGAGAAGGTGGAAAGTTTTAAGTTCCTGGGCGTACACATCACAGACAAACTGAAATGGTCCACCCACACAGACAGTGTGGTGAAGAAGGCGCAACAGTGACTCTTCAACCTCAGGAGGCTGAAGAAATTTGGCTTGTCACCTAAAACCCTGACAAACTTTTACAGATGCACAATCGAGAGCATACTGTCTGTCTGTATCACAGCCTGGTACAGCAACTGCACCACCCTCAAACGCAAGGCTCTCCAGAGGGTGGTGCAGTCTGCACAACAAATCACCGGGGGCAAACTACCTGCCCTCCATAACACCTACAGCACCCAATGTCACAGGAAGGCCAAAAAGATCATCAAGGACAACATCCACCCGAGCCATTGCCTGTTCACACCGCTATCATCCAGAAGGTGAGGTCAATACAGGTGCATCAAAGCTGGGACCGAGAGATTGAAAAACAGCTTCTATGTCAAGGCCATCAAACCGTTAAACAGCAATCACTAACTCAGAGAGGCTGCTGCCTACATTGAGACCCAATCCCTAGACACTTTAATAAATGGATCACTAGTCACTTTAAACAATGCCACTTTAAATAATGCCACTTTAATAATGTTTACATATCTTACATTACTCATATCACATGTATATACTGTATTTAAACAATGCCACTTAATATAATGTATATGTATATACTGTACTCTATATCATCTACTGCATCTTGCCATCTTTATGTAATACATGTATCACTAGCCACTTTAAACTATGCACTTTTATGTTTACATACCCTACATTACTCATCTCATATGTATATACTGTACTCGATACCATCTACTGCATCTTGCCTATGCTGTTCTGTACCATCACTCATTCATATATCTTTATGTACATATTCTTTATCCCTTTACACTTGTGTGTATAAGGTAGTAGTTGTGGAATTGTTAGGTTAGATTACTTGTTGGTTATTACTGCATTGTCGGAACTAGAAGCACAAGCATTTCGCTACACTCGCATTAACATCTGCTAACCATGTGTATGTGACAAATAAAATTTTATTTTTTATACCATCTATTGCACCTTACCTATGCCGCTCGGCCATCGCTCATCCATATACTTATATGTACATATTCTCATTCACCCCTTTAGATTTGTGTGTATTAGGTAGTTGTTGGGGAATTGTTAGATTACTTGTTATTACTTGATTACTAGATATTACTGCACTGTCGGAACTAGAAGCACAAGCATTTCGCTACAGTCGCATTAACATCTGCTAACCATGTGTATGTGACCAATAAAATTAGATTTGATGATACACCTATACTGTCTCCGGCTTCTAGATGGTAGCGGGGTGAACAGGCCGTGGCTCGGGAGGCTGAGGTCCATGATGATCTTCTTGGCCTTCCTGTGACACCGGGTGCTGTAGATGTGGGGCTCCTGAGTGGCACAGCGGTCTAAGGCACTGCATCTCAGTGCTAGAGGCGTCACTACGGACCCTGGTTCGATTCCAGGCTATATCCCAAACGGACGTAATTCGGGTTAGGCTTTGGCTGGGGTAGGCCGTGATTGTAAATAAGAATTTGTTCTTAACTGACATGCCTAGTTAAATAAAGGTTAAATAAAATTTAAATAAATGTCCTGGAGGGCAGGCAGTGTGCCCCTGGTGATGCATTGGGCTGACCGCACCAACCTCTGGAGAGCCCTGGGGTTGTGGACGGTGCAATTGCCATACTGGACGGTGCAATTGCAATACCAGGCGGTGATACAGCCTGACCAAATGCTGTCAATAGTGCATCTGCAGAAGTTAGTGAGGGTCTTAGGGGCCAAGCCAAATTTCTTCAGCCTCCTGAGGCACTGTTGCACCTACTTCACCACGCCGTCTGTGTGAAGGTACCTTGTCAGGTTGTCAGTGATGTGCACGCCGAGGAACTTCTGACCTCCACTGCGGCCCCACGATCAGCTCCTTAGTTTTATTGACATTGAGGGAGAGGTTATTTTGCAGCCACCACTCCAGGGCTCTCACCTCCTCCCTGTAGGCGGTCTCATCATTGTTGGTAATCAGCAAACTTGACAATTGAGTTGGAGACATGCACAGCAACGCAGTCATGGGTGAACAGGGAGTACAGGAGGATGCTGAGCCTGCAATGTATCAAAGAAGACGTGTCAATAAAGGGCTGTACCTGAACTGTGTGTTTTGGTGTTTGAACAGAGCTTTTATCCAAGATTTTACTGTCAGCAGCCAAACTGAAACTTTTCCGGCTCACTGAGGCATTGATACTCCGAGCATATGTTGAGCTGTGGTTGACCCGGAGTACCCCTGATGTTGAGACATTCATTACCCGGGAAGATCTGAAAGACAGTAAAGGCATTTTGTCTACTGGTCAGAACACATCAAGTTAGACCCTATCTACTAGCTTAAATTGTAAAAAATGAATAAATAAATGAGATCACACTGATTTATTACACAGTAACGTGATTTAATAGGGCAAGGGATATGGTGAAATGACAGGGTGTTAAATGCCTTGGAGAGCATTGCCTAGATGTAAAAGTGCTGATAACAGTCTACATACAGTAGCTAGCAAGCATCACCTGCCATTGCCATTAGCATGTTAGCTTACTAGTTAGCTTTTAGGGTAACTAGCTAGCTAGCAACTTACGGTGTAACTTTCAGAGTGGGTTTCTTCAGTTTTGCTCTGGTGGTGGACATTTTTGGTGGTCTTATGTCGTCGTTAGTACAAAGGCAATAGTGGTGTTTACTAATTGGTTTATGACTTCGTTACATATTCGAGGCAGCAATAACGCTAGCTGAACTAACTTCACGCTTCACAGTTTCTTGTTTCATATTACTATAGCAACATGCTCCTCCCATAAGACGGATAAGATTATGATTGGTCAGGACAAATTAAGAACGACCCCAGTTCGTGTATAGATCCACGTTTTTGGGACTCTGTTGTCTGCTTTTCTGGACAGTGCTTGTCCATAACATAAATGCATCCGTTTTGAAAATATCATTTTGGATTTTTTTTTAAATGAAGACGTTTTAGCTAGCTACTCCAGCACGGTAGGTGGCAGTACACAGGTGATAGTTGTCCACGTGGGTCGACATCCCTGTCGAAGAAGAGTACGCACGGCTAGCTTAGCTAACGTTCTTTAGCTAATAAACTTCGCATGAGTCAAGTACCAGCTCATCATTACTCTCGTTCGGTTTCATACACAAGGTGAGTTGCTCTCGTGCTTGCTCTCGAATTGCATTGCAGAGCAAACTAGCTACCTAACGTGTTTGCTAACATCTAGCTAGCTAGTTATACCTGCCTGGCTAGCTACATCTGAAAGGTTGAAGGCATCTAGCTAGCAATCTGGTACTGTCAATGGCTACAAATAGATGACATTTGGATAATGTAATCGTTTTATGGTTTATTGCATTGCCTAACAAAATAAGTGTCAATGTTTGTTTACTTAGCTAGCTTTAAAACCGTTCTTGCTGACCTTGGGGTTATATCCTCAATCTATTTTTATACCATACAAAAATATAACCGCAACGATTTTGAGTTACAGTTCATATATGGAAATCAGTCAATTGACAAATTAATTAGGCCCTAATCCATGGATTTCACATGACTGGGCAGGGGAGCAGCCATGAGTGGGCCTGGGCCCACCCACTGGGGAGCCAGGCCCAGCCAAACAGAATTATTATTTCCCCACAAAAGGGGCTTTATTACAGACAAATACTCCTCAGTTTCATCAGCTGTTCGGGTAGCTGGTTTCAGATGATCCCGCATGTGAAGAAGTTAGATGTGGACTTCCTGGACTGGCGTGATTGCATGTGGCCTGCGGTTGTGTGACCGGTTGGTCGTACTGCTAAATTCTCTATGACGTTGTTGGTGGCTATGGTAGAGAAATTAACATTAGATTCTCTGGCAACAGCTTTGGTGGACATTCCTGCAGTTAGCATGCCAATTGCACACTCCCTCAACTTGACACATCTGTGGCATTGTGTTGTGTAACAAAACTGCATATTTGTGGCCTGTTATTGTCTCCAGCACAAGGTGCTGTGTAATGATAATGCTGTTTAATCAGTTTATTGGTATGCCACACCCGTCAGGTGGATGGATTATCTTGGCAAAAGAGAAATTCTCACTAACAGGGATGTCAACAAATTTGTGCACAATATTGGAGAAATACGCTTTCTGTGCGTATGGAACATTTGTGGGATCTTTTATTTCAGCTCATGAAACATGGAACCAACACTTTACAAGTTGCGTTTTATATTTTTGTTCAGTATATGTAAAACAAGTCCTTGATTTTTCTCATATTTCTAGGATATTGACACCAGTCTACTACAATGGAAGTCCTAATGCATCACCTTCGGCAGAGAATCTTACCCCACCTGCCCAGAGCCTTCACCACTCCTTGTAAGAGCCATTCAAGCTGTGCTGCTGGACATGCTGCAAAGCCAACCCCCATTGACTCCATCTCCCGACCTAGCACACACCTTCCCCTAGTATCCCGTCTCTTCCAGCCCTCCAACCTGCGTGATTTGGGGCAGGAGAGTCGTGCTCAGGGGGAGATGACCTGCAAGAGCCAGAGACTGATGCAGCAGGCAGGTCTCATCCACCCTTCCAACCCTGGCTGCTACTACTTCCTCCCAGCCACAGTGCGCTCCATGGAGAAGCTGGTGAGGCTGATCGACCAGGAGATGCAGAGGATCGGTGGGCAGAAGCTGGACATGCCCAGCCTGTGCTCTGCGGAGCTGTGGAGACGCAGCGAGCGCTGGGACCTGATGGGAAAAGAGCTGTTCCGCCTGAGGGACCGCCACGGAGCTGAGTACTGCCTGGGCCCCACCCATGAGGAGGCAGTGACAGAGCTGCTGGCCTCCCAGGGAACCCTGTCCTACAGACAGCTGCCTCTAATGCTTTACCAGGTATAGGCTACAGTATGGCACCAGATTAAACCTTATTCATTAGTTTATTCAGAGTGGGGCTTCTTTCTTCTTATCGTACACTTGGGTTTATATTATAATGGCATTAAACTGATGTGTGTTTAATTTGTCTATGCAGATGACCCGCAAGTTCCGTGACGAGCCAAAGCCTCGGTTCGGGCTGCTACGGGGGCGGGAGTTCTACATGAAGGACATGTACACGTTTGATGTGAGTGAAGAGGCTGCCTACCACACGTATGAGTCTGTATGTCAGGCTTACAACCGTCTCTTCTCCCGGCTGGGCCTGCGCATTGTTCAGGTCCAGGCAGACACAGGGAAAATCGGAGGTAAACTCTCCCACGAGTTCCAGCTTCCAGCAGACATCGGAGAGGACAGACTACTGGTCTGTGGGAGCTGCTCCTTCTCTGCCAATGTGGAGACCATGGAACCAGGCCGGACTGACTGCCCACAGTGCCAGGCAGGCACACTGGTGGAGTCCAAGGGCATAGAGGTGGGTCATACATTCTACCTTGGCACCAAATACTCCCACATATTCAACGCCACCTTCAATAACACCCAGAACATGCCTGCTGTCACTGAGATGGGCTGCTTCGGGCTGGGGGTGACCCGGATCCTTGCTGCCGCCATAGAGGTGATGTCCACCGAGGAGGCTATCCGCTGGCCTGGGCTGCTTGCCCCCTACCAGGTCTGTGTTCTGCCCCCTAAAAGGGGCAGTAAGGTGGATGAGGTGGCTGGTTTAGCTGAGGAGGTGGCCCTTTCTCTGGGGGAGGCTCTGCCCAGCCTAAGAGGTGAGGTGGTTCTGGATGACCGTACACAGATGACCATTGGTAAGAGGCTGAAGGATGCCAGTCAGCTTGGATATCCCTACGTGGTGGCATTGGGGCAGAAGGCTACAGAGGAGACACCCAGGTTTGAGGTGATCTGTCAGCAGACTGGTGAGACTATGTTCCTCAATAGAGATGGACTGGTAGACCTACTCAGACGAGTGGAGACGGTCTGAGTTGGACTGATCTGGAGCTGGACTAAACTATTGAACTCTGTGGAACTCTATTGCTCCTCTGAAATGGGCATGCTTGTGGTTGGGTGGGATGATTTGTGGTAAAGAGGCTACTGCTCAACAGCCCTATACCTACTAAGGCCAATCTAAGTCTGATGCAAACTGAGCTGGACTGAAATCTATTATTACACTGTTATGGACATGTATGTATGTGTGGGGTAGGGTAGGGTGGAAGTACCCCTTGATCATGACTCTCAGTTCCATTACATTACACATACAGTTGTCGGAAGTTTACATACACCTTAGCCAGATACATTTAAACTCAGTTTTTCACAATTGCTGACATTTAATCCTAGTAAAAATTCCCTGTCGTAGGTCAGTTAAGATCACCACTTTATTTTAAGAATGTGAAATGTCAGAATAATAGTAGAGAGAATGATATATTTCAGATTTTATTTCTTTCATCACATTCCCAGTGGGTCAGAAGTTTACATACACTCAATTAGTATTTGGTAGCATTGCCTTTTAAATTGTTTAACTTGGGTCAAATGTTTTAGGTAGCCTTCCACAAGCTTCCCACAATAAGTTGGGTGAATTTTGGCCCATTCCTCCTGAAAGAGCTGGTGTAACAGTCAGGTTTGTAGGCCTCCTTGCTCGCACACGCTTTTTCAGTTCTGCCCACAAATTTTCTATAGGCTTCAGGTCAGGGCTTTGATGGCCACTCCAAAACCTTGACTTTGTTGTCCTTAAGCCATTTTGCCACAACTTTGGAAGTATGCTTGGGGTCATTGTCCATTTGGAAGACCCATTTGCTACCAAGCTTTAACTTCCTGACTGATGTCTTGAGATGTTGCTTCAATATATCCACATAATTTGCACCAGTCCCTCCTGCAGCAAAGCACCCCCACAACATGATGCTGCCACCCCTGTGCTTCACGGTTGGGATGGTGTTCTCTGGCTTGCAAGCCTCCCCCTTTTTTCTCCAAACATAGTGGCCAAACATTATGGCCAAACAGTTATATTTTTGTTTCATCAGACCAGAGGACATTTCTCCAAAAAGTATGATCTTTGTCCCCATGTGCAGTTGCAAACCGTAGTCTGGCTTTCTTTTGGCGGCTTGGAGCAGTGGCTTCTTCCTTGCTGAGCGGCCTTTCAGGTTATGTTGATATAGGACTCGTTTTACTGTGGATATAGATACTTTTGTACCTGTTTCCTCCAGCATCTTCACAAGGTCCTTTGCTGTTGTTCTGGGATTGATTTGCACTTTTCACATCAAAGTACGGTCATCTCTAGGAGACAGAATGCGTCTCCTTCCTGAGAGGTATGAGGGCTGCGTGGTCCCATAGTGTTTATACTTGCATACTATTGTTTGTACAGATGAACGTGGTACCTTCAGGCATTTGGAATTTGCTCCCAAGGATGAACCAGACTTGTGGAGGTCTACAATTTTTTTTCTAAGGTCTTTGCTGATTTCTTCTGTTTTTCCCATGATGTCAAGCAGAGGCACTGCGTTTGAAGGTAGGCCTTGAAATATATCCACAGGTACACTTCCAATTGACTCAAATGATGTCAATTAGTCTATCAGAAGCTTCTAAAGCCATGACATAATTTTCTGGAATTTTCCAAGCTGTTTAAAGGCATAGTCAACTTGTATGTAAACTTCTGACCCACTGGAATTGTGATACAGTGAAATAATCTGTCTGTAAACAATTGTTGGAAAAATTGAGTGTATGTGTATGTAAACTTCCGACTTCAACTGTAAGTCAATTGGACGAAGGCGTCTTCTGTACAAGGAAGTTTTGTTAAGAGCCGCGACGCTCGGTCTGTACATTAACACGGATCGCTTGCGGTACGGTTTTGGAAGCATACGGACCTTAGCTTTCATATCAGCAAGGAAAAAATAAATACATTAATAAAGGTTCAATTGATACAAACCTTTTATAGGGTTAGGGTTCCCGCATGGTCATATTTCCATGTTACAGAAGACAGAGTGGACTACCTGTGCTAATTAGCTATCTGAGTCTCCGAACACCTGTGTGTAAATGGAAGATGGACGCCACAAACGTGTTGTCACTTAAAAATACTGTCATCTGCAACTGTTAAAACCGGTTAAGACGGTGTACAGTAAGTGTGTATTTTGCATTTGTGAAATGATTTTTGATGTGATATGAAAGTAGAGGGATTTAGGTTTCTAGAACCGTACCGCAATTGAGAATCGATTCACATTTAGATGGGAGTATGTGGCTGTTTAGGATTCCAAAGCCAATTCACCCTTTAAACAACATGTAAATCCTTGGACTAAGAAATATTAGGCTCCTTTAGGCCAATATTGGGCCGGTGGAAGAGGATCAATAATTGTTCTCAAATTACGTTGGTTCATTAGTCATGTGTGATGTCTGTCATTAAAAATATTTTTTTTCATCCGGACTCGGTCAGATACAGAAACACGAGTCATAGACACACATTGCAGCGGAACTATTGTATCAAAACTCTAACTGTTCCCCCTACGGAAGCTTTTTTTTATTGCACCGCAACGTTCACGTGTAAACAACTTGAATGATTTTGTTCTACATACTTTATGTAGACATATTTCTTGTCATACGTGTCGCTTCAGTAGTCAATACTAAGAAACCGTAATTCAGCAACTAGTTTAATCTTCAAATACATCCACCTTATTTGGAGTGAATATGGCTTCACTATCACAACAGGGCGATGATAGCGACGATGGCATGGACGACTTTATGGAGAAATTCAAGAAAGAGAAATATAGCAACGCCTTTTCCGAGAAGAACTGGGAAGAGGTAGTAAAGACATGTAACTAGCTACATCTCTACAAACACGACTGATATAGCACTGACAGTTTTCAGTCATTACTCTCATTGGAGTGATGGCTAGCTAACGTTAGCTAGCTAAACAGTCATATCTAGCCATCTGTGGATGGGCGCTAACGACAAATGTTAGCTAGCTAGCTAGAATACTATTAAAGATGTGTTTAAATGGCTAAACCATTTTGATATAAAACAGTTTTCTTTACATTTTGTCATACTGCCAGTCTCATTGATTGTCTAGCTAGCTAGTTATGTTAGTTACTGGCGAAGAGTCGTACACTCAGCTATGCCCAGAACTGTCCCCATGGTTTCCAGAGGCCACAGGCTTTACTACCTATCTCATTAATTGCACTGTCCTGCAGGAGTTCGATAAGGTGCCTATGTTCATGAAGACAGCGCCTGATGAGATTGACCCCATGAAACACCCGGAGCTGGCTGCTATTCAGTCCATCATCCACGACGATGACAGACCACTAAAGGGTATGGTAGCCATTGCTGTACTTTTTCTCCACTCCTGAGGAATGAATTGGCTGTCCCAACCAAACCCAGAGTCAATGGTTGTTTCCTTATTTCTACTCAGAGCAAGCCGAGAGCCTGAAAGATGAGGGGAACGACTACTTCAAAGAGAAGAACTACAAGAAAGCTATAGTGTCCTACACAGCCGGACTGAAGAAGAACTGCAGTGACTCTAATGTCAATGCCATCCTGCTCACTAACCGAGCGGCAGCACACTTCCACCTGGGTACAGACCTGTTCTTAGAACTTACCCATCTGTAGATCTCATGATATTGGTCTGGGATGTTTGTTGCAGTCACTCTCTCTTGCCTTGCAGGTAACATGCGCTCTGCACTGAATGATTCTGTCACTGCAAAGAAGTTTAAACCAGACCACCTCAAAGCATTAATTAGAGGTTTGTCCCTAGAATAAACATCAAATTTGACTATTCTACTGGAAGACACATCTAGACACTGAACATTTGCTATGAGACAAATTCTGTATGCATGACTCCTCTCTCATTCTCCTGCTGTGTGTCTGTGCAGGTGCCTCGTGTTGTATGGAGCTGAAAAAATATACAGATGCCCTGCTGTGGTGTGAGGAGGGGCTCAAGCTACAGCCCACAGACAAGAAGCTACTGGAGCTGAGAGCTACAGCAGATAAACACAAGGTATATTACACGCCTTAATATGGCCTTGACTCACTTCTGTTGTGGAGTCCAGTCCATATTTTAGATGATCCTATGCTGAGATGGTTGTATTTGTGGTTTAGAGAGCAGCAGAGAGAGATGCAAGGAAGGTGAAGGTTAAAGAAAAGAAGGAGCTCAGTGAGAGAGAGGCTCTGCTGGCTGCTATAAAGGTGAGCGAGATCATAGTCACACAAGACACGCATCCGACCACATGATTCCTTCATAAGGAGGGTTGACGAAGGAACTGCCGCATGGCAATACATCGTTTTTATGACACACATGCTTTACAGGAGCGTGGCATCAAGTTGCTGAAGCCTAAGCAGCGTCCTAAGCGCAGCTCTGACAGTGATGATGATAATAGAGGCTCCTCTAGAGCCACGGCAGGCCTGGACCTGGACGGTCTGTGTTCTGTGGAGGCCACAGGGGCCAAGGTGTTCCTGGATGAACAGGGTGTCATGCATTGGCCAGTCCTCTTCCTCTACCCCGAACACCAACAAACAGACTTCATCTCAGCCTTCAGCGAATCCTCCAGGTATGATTATCTCTCCTCTCTCTCTCTCAACAGAATGTGGGGTTGGAAGGGTCTACATAAAATCAGACAGTATGGTGGTTTGTAGATCCTAGAAATCATCCAACCCAATACTCTACAAGATGTTTAAAGTAGAACCAACATTACATTGCTGATGACCAATAACACTCAAAATAATACAGATTTTATATACTGGGTGGTTCGAGCCCTGAATGCTGATTGGCTGAATGTTAAAACATACATTTTTACTGCTCTAATTACATTTGTAACCCGTTTTATAATAGCAATAAGGCTCCTCAGGGGTTTTTGGTATATGGCCAATATACCACGACTAAGCACTGTGTCCAGGAACTCTGCGATGAGTCTTGCCTAAGAACAGCCCTTAGCTGTTGTATATTGGGCATATACCACACCCCCTCGTGCCTTATTGCTTAAACATAACATTTGCTTTTTTAGCTTTCTTGATCACCTGACTCTCATGTTTGGAGAGGAACTCCCACCTTGGGACACTAACCGGAAGTACTCTCCCCAAAACCTCCAGGTCAGTAGTTTTTACTTTGATTTATTGGTTTCATTGAACAGTTTTGGGGTTATATCCTCTATCTCTAAAATGGTGTTTTCCTTAGTTGTTTCTGACAATTTTGCCATTCTGACTCCTTAGCTGTTCTTTGAAGACCACGAGAAAGAGTCCTTATATCAAGTCAATCCAGAGACGCCTCTCATTAAAATCCTTCAGCATAAAAGGTACGGAATGTATTTTTTTCTCACTTGTTTGAACTCACTTGTATACTGTGACTTGCTAATTGCTTTCTCATGGCTGATCTTTCCTGCTTTTTTTGACAGGTGTTTTGTAAAAGCAGGAACTCCCAGCTTTGTCATTCTGGTAAATGGGTCGCCGTTTTGCGAGAAGTTCTTATCAGAAAGGAAAACCCATCGACTGTAATGACACACCTCATTAATCAGCCTAGACCTGTCAATCTCACAGAGTACTGGTATGAACTCTTTCCCACCAATCGGAAAGGACTGCACTCCTCTCCACTCCCTGCCCAAAGTATATGTAAAAGTGTAGATTTGGTTATTTAAGAGAAGAAGAGATTAATGTTATGGGAGCCTTTACATTGTTCCAGATATCTCCAACATACTCTGTGATTGGCAAGATTGCAGTGTTCATTACTGTATGTATAGATCAAATTCTATATGAGTGTTTATCTAGGAACCTGTCATAAAATCTGTTATAATTAAGTCACCATGTCACTATTACTAAAAGGCCTTACAACAAAGTATTGGAATTTGTTTGTGTCACTTTCTTTTCACTGTCTCAACAACATAACATACTATGATTGTGAAAGCCAAACCAACCCATATGTTACACATGTAATTGACAAGACTCAATCTGACTAAACCAGCTTTTCTTGCCATGTAAGAACATTTGCCAGCTGCTTGTGTGTTACAGTGCACCGTAGTGCCCAAGCAGCATTACTCAGTAAGCTGGCTGGCTTTATGAAAATACTCTTTATTTTGGGGACTGTAGAAAATACCTGGGACAGGTTAAACCAATAAGCTTTAGAACAGTGTTTCCCAAACTCGGTCCCCGGGACCCCAAAGGGTGCACGTTTGTTTTTGCACAAGCATTACTCAGCTTATTCAAATAATCAACTAATCATCAAACTTACATTATTTGTATCTGCTGTGTAGTGCTAGGGCAAAAAAACTAAATGTGCACTGAGTTTGGGAAACACTGCTTTAGAATTATCACCATTGTTGGGAAGGTATGGTTCATCATTAAAATGTTAGGCGTGTCCTCATTGCTTCCTGAATGTCTCGGATCAGCAGTTTATATATCTTATATAAACTCCTTGGATGACTGATGCACATTCAGTTTGTGAGTTGATTCAAGCAAGACAAAATAGGCAGAAACAGGGATTCCAAAAAAGCAGTTGTGCACAGATGTGTTTTACCATTTCACTTTAGAACATTGCATGATTAATACTTTTGACACAAGGCAAGCTCCTCATTGGAACGAAGAAACAGTAAAATGACAGTCTTCCTGTCATATTGGGAACACTAAAGAAAAGGAACCCGGCTGTTCAATCAGTGCTTGATCTTTGCTAGTTCTCTATTGACATTAGACACCGCTCACATGGACATAGACTTGGCCAGTGGTCTCTTCCTGGCTGGCTGGTTGGGTTGCACAGTCTCCAGAAGCCTCCTGACCAGCTCTAGCCTGCCCCTGCTGATCAGAGCCCTGGAGAGCTCGGTCACCTCCCCGGTGTGTGCCCTGCACAGGCTTCTCAGCTCAGCCTGCACCGCGTCCTCTGGGTACCTCTCCTGGGCTCTCCGTACCCACACCTCCAGCTGGGTGATGGCGGGGCCGGGGTCGGAGCCACTCTGAGTGAATAGCCCCAGCAGGGCCTCCAGGAGGCAGCGTAGAGCCATGGTGTCCCTGCTGCCAGGCCGCTCCAGATCCAGGGCCCTCTTGAAGCAGTCGGCTGCATTCTGTTCCTCGCCCTTCAGCAGCAGACAGCGCCCCCGGAGGAGGTGGAGATCCGGGAGGCTGTCCCCCGGGTCACACTGCAGGGCTTGAGAGAGGGACACCAAGGCTCTGTTTAATGCCCCCTCATCCACAAGCAGGCTCTCCTGAAGGGCATCCACACCCATGTAGTAATACACCTGGTAAGAGACACACAGATGTACTATACTGTGTAGTAATACACCTGGTAAGAGACACACAGATGTATTATACTGTGTAGTAATACACCTGGTAAGAGACACACAGATGTATTATACTGTGTAGTAATACACCTGGTAAGATACACACAGTTGTATTATACTGTGTAGAAATACACCTGGTAAGATACACACAGTTGTATTATACTGTGTGGTGATACACCTGGTAAGATACACACAGTTGTATTATACTGTGTGGTGATACACCTGGTAAGATACACACAGTTGTATTATACTGTGTGGTGATACACCTGGTAAGATACACACAGTTGTATTATACTGTGTGGTGATACACCTGGTAAGATACACACAGTTGTATTATACTGTGTGGTGATACACCTGGTAAGATACACACAGTTGTATTATACTGTGTGGTGATACACCTGTAGTAACACCTGCATTCATTTGTTTGCCTATCACAGCAACACAATGACACATTACTGTATGTCTCACTAGATATTCTGTTTTTCTTGACAAGTTACTGTTGATCTTTCACTCACACAGCTTATTTCTACGTGCCCGATGTGACTGCTGTCAAAGTGCTTGCAGTGTCTTGTCAAACAGCAGAGAGCAGCACACACATCCCCACTCACCTGTCCCATCTCCAGGTGTGTGCGTAGACAGGGGCGAACACTCAGCACCCTCTCCAGGTCTGCCTTGGCCTCAGTCAGGCGATGTCTGTCAGGGAGCCCACCCTGTCCCTGTTTAGCCCTCTCAAGATCCCTCACATAGGCCATCACATTGATCTGAGAATAAAAGCATGTCTGTTTATGTAAATGTTGTGTGTATTCTGTCATTGTCATGTAAGGCCATCCCTGCGAGTGTCATGTAGAGTTTAGATTTACTATTTGGTTTAGTATTAACATTATTGAAGTGACATTTCATATTACAATAGTGTCAAGTGTTAAACTGAATTGAACATTGTGTTTAGACATGTTAGGGTTACTGTAGTGTACCTTGGCGCGGGTGCAGTAGGCCTGCCAGTTGAGTTCAGGGTCAGGCAGCACATTGAGAGCCATGTTACAGATCCCTGTGGACATCTCATGTTTTCCCAGCAGATAGAACACCTTGGCCAGCTGGTTCAGGATGAACACATCGCCTGCAGCTAGTTTTATGGCCTGCAGGGAACAATCAATATTACATTCGGTTTTACAATAACCTGAAGAATGACAGGGCTGTGCTCTCTTTTTAAAACCTGGCAGGTGCATAACAACCTATAACCCTGCATAAGGGCTTATGAGAACTTTTCAACCCCGCAGACGAACTGAGGGCAGATACGGTAGTAGACTTCTTGAGCTGGCGCCAAGTTTATAGCCCTTTATACAGTAGGTGATGAGGAAGCAGACATATCAGCTAATCATTATGCAAACGTTCACGATACACTGTCATCTGAATGGCTCTGGCAGCTGTGAGGATTATGATGCCACTAAGCAGTCATTAGAAGCATTAAAAAGCAAGAGTCAAGTCCCTAGGGCTTTGCTTTGGCTTTATGGCTTTTTCTAGTTTATAAGTCCCACTTTTCTGTGATTGTTGTACGTACAGTTCCGAAGCAGGACAGGGGGTCAGAATCAGAGTAGCCACAGTCATGTACAGACATGGGCACAGTGGAGAATTCTTCTTTCCTCTCTAACATGATGCCTATGTAGCACCAGGATAGTGCTGTGTGGGTGAGGGGGTCAGGTAGAAACATACTGAATGATTAATCAGTACATTTAGGACAGTAAGACACAGCACTCATCTTGTGGATTCAGATGGAGAGAGAGCAATAATAATGTATTATTTTTTCCCCCTATCTTTCTTCCTTCTTGTGTACCTTTGTGATGTGTTTTCTCTGACTTCAGGGTCTCTGTGAGCAGCTTCAGTCCCTTGTTGTAGTGAAACAGTCTGGAGTAGTCCGAGCCCTCCTTGTTCTTTACAATATCATCTAGTCTACAAAAATAGATCCATTTGCTTTACATTGTTCTTACACATGAGCTTGGTGATATTATTTTCAAATGTATTTTCTATGAAAAGATTTGAAACATTCAAGACACAATTTACCTAATATAGATTGTTGCCATTTTGAAATACCAGTTTCTCTTTTCTTCTGTTGGTATCTAAAAAAATAAGCAACATTAACCTTTACTAAATCAATATATTACTGTAGATGTGAAATGACATTCTTCGTAAGTAATCTAACATGAGATCTCACCAGCTCTCCCCCATAGTCCAGAGCTCTGTTGTACAGGGTCAGAGAAGCGGTCAGTCTTTCCCTCCGATGATCCTCTCTCTCAAGCTCTATGTCATAAGGATGAGCATAGGCCTGCTCTGCCAGGCACCGGGCTGCAGAAAGCCTGGACTCCGCCTGACCTGCCTGCCCAGCCTCCAGACCCATGAGCTGGGACAACTTCTCCACACACTCCCCTGCGTCCAGCTCCCTCTGGAGGCGGTCGTACACGTAGCCAAGGTTGGCCCAAGCGTTCAGGTTCCCCGGGTCTTCTTTACAGATGCTCATGAAGGTCTCCTCGGCCTGCTCCAGCTGGTCCAGATGGAAAGCCAGGAGACCCAGGAGGTTACGGACACCATACTGGAGGTACCTGTAATGTTTTGAAAACAATAGTCCAGTCCATTTATTATTCATTGCACCAGCTAAAGGGAAATTAGAATTACAGTTCCATGTTTTACTCCAGCACTCTTTGAGGTACCTAGCTAGTGATCAACAATGTAACTGCCAAAATAATGGAAACGCTTGAGTTAAATGAGGGATACAAAGTATATTGAAAGCAGGTGCTTCCACACAGGTGTGGTTCCTGAGTTAAATAAACAATTGACATTCCATAATGCTTAGGGTCATGAATAAAAATCTGCAGGGCACAATGGTCAATGAATAGTTTAATGAGTATGAAAACGATGTAACCATATGCAATGGCCATCTGTCACCAGATCTCAATCCAATTGAACACTTATGGGAGATTCTGGAGCGGAGCCGGAGACAGCGTTTTCCACCACCAATCAACAAAACACCAAATTATGGAATTGGTGTCGCATCCCTCCAATAGAGTTCCAGACACTTGTCCTATTAAGACACGTAACACTTTGGTGTTTCCTTTATTTTGACAGTTACCTGTATGTACACCCATGATTTCAGTAAAGTTCAATTAACAATATCAGACATCCCAAATTCCGTCCTTATAACCATAAGATAATATGTTACAATACCCAACTTCTGCCTCCAGCTCAGCCCCCAGAGAGTCCACCTTCAGCTGGGTGTCCCTCCTCCGCAGCTCCCCCGGCCCGCTGGGCTCATGGTTCAGGTTGAGGTCCAGGTGGAAGTGACCTGGAATGTACGCCATGCCATCAATAAGGGACTCAATGTCCTCCTCTGTGTTGCCTTCCTTCATGGCTTTCTCCTGTTTATTAATCACATATTTATCTAGGTAATTCATTATATTTTACAATTACTACCTGAGACTCATATGTCCCCATACACTACTGCTGACTGTCAGAGTCAACTGGCTGTTTTCTTCTTCCTCCAGAGGCAGACTGGTAATACAGGTTAGGTTAGGGACTAGGGAGGGGAAGGAGTAAGTAGCCTCATGCAGTGGTGTACTGTACTCCCATGCCTAGCTGGCTTAGTTGGCTACCTCCCTCTCCATTCTTCTCATTTGAATAGTACATTTGAATGTGATTGAACATTTATGACCCACTTTTTTGTGTTTCTCTTTATGATACAATACATTGAGATGTGGTTTGAATATCTGACTGATAATCAGTAGGGCTATGGTCTTCTTTTATGGCTCACATGTCAGCTTTGGGTTTTTACAGACTAGGAGAGTGGGTTATTGCTTTAGACAGGTGTCCCAACAACAGTAGGTAGGTTGACTTTCACTCAACCTTTTAAAACAATCTTTTAGAAGGTGCTTACATCAGCTTTCCTCTTGCCTGCTGTCTCCATGGTAATGACAGAACGTGATCCATTAGGCTCAGCATGAACAGTTTGAGAGAGAGAGAGTGATGCAGTTGGACAAAGAGCCCTTTGACTTGGCTCATGTGCTTAGATGAAGTATGCAGATATCCTCAATCTCAGTGAACTCAAATAAACACTAATTGTAAACAAAGGTGATCACTCTTTCAAAACTCATACTAATATTTCAAAAAGTATTTGTAGCATTACGATCTGTCGAGTGTAGATTAGGAGTATTTACGTATGGTACCACCAGTATTTTTTTTTTTACCCTTGAAGTGTTTGGCCTCTTATCACCACCAGAGGGTGGACATGCATTGATTGTATTGTATGATAAACTGATATTGAAAGTGTTGTGTACTGACACCACACTGTTGACGGAGACGACAGCGAACATTTAATTTATTATAGTGTTGAATAAAAGTTGACTGATTAAAAAAAAAAAAAAAAGCTCAAGCAATTCCTATGGTGATGGATAATGGGTAAATAATATCTCATCTTCACAAATGATCCCAAAATAGTTCAGAATATATTTGGGCTGTGTGTGCTTTATATGCTTTATGAGCTGCGATTTTAGTGAATCAATTACCCTTAACTTGAATAGCCTATCGCATAGAGTTTCACCATAGTTTGTTACGTGTCTGATCATTTTGACAGCTTGTGTTTTAGTTGGCTAAGGATGTCGTCTACAGTCTAGACATCAAACATCCGTCTAGAATGCCGTCTGATTCCTGGGCCAGACTACTAATCTGTCAGCATGGTAATGTCTATCCTTCAATCTCTAAACTGAAAAACATACTTGTGAAGTATTTGATCAGACATATTTGACTTTCTTTGGATATTGGGATAATAGACCCAATGCTCTTAAAAAACATTTTAATCCAATGTGTGTTTTTTCCTATCTCTTGACTTCCGTATTTATTTTTTATTTTCGTTCCTTCTTTTCTGTACTATGCAGTGCGCCATATTCAAACAACAGAAATCTCATAATTAAAATTCCTCAAACATACAAGTATTTCACACCATTTTAAAGATAAACTTGTTGTTAAACCCACCACAGTGTCCGATTTCAAAAAGGCTTTACGACGAAAGCACACAATTTTTATGTTAGGTCAGTACCTAGTCACAGAAAAACACAGCCATTTTTCCAGCCAAAGAGAGGAGTCACAAAAAGCAGAAATAGGGATAAAATTAATCACTAACCTTTGATGATCTTCATCAGATGACACTCATAGGACTTCATGTTACACAATACATGTATGTTTTGTTCGATAAAGTTCATATTTATATCCAAAAATCTCAGTTTACATTGGCGCGTTATGTTCAGTAGTTCCAAAACATCCGGTGATTTTGCAGAGAGCCACATCAATTTACAGAAATACTCATAATAAACATTGATAAAATATACAACTGATGCATGGAATTTTAGATCCACTTCTCCTTAATGCAACCGCTGTGTCAGATTTAAAAAAAACTTCACGGAAAAAGCACACCATGCAATAATCTGTGTACAGTGCTCAGACAACAAAACACGCCATACAGATATCCGCCATGTTGTGAAGTCAATAAAGTCAGAAATAGCATTATAAATATTCACTTACCTTTGATGATCTTCATCAGAATGCACTCCCAGGAATCCCAGTTCCACAATAAATGTTTGATTTGTTCGATAAAGTCCATAATTTATGTCCAAATACCTCCTTTTTGTTCGCGCGCTTAGTACACAAACCAAAGTCACGACGCACGGGCAAGTCCAGGCGAAAGTTCAGAAGAAAAGTCATATGACAGTTCGTAGAAACATGTCAAACGAAGTATAGAATCAATCTTTAGGATGTTTTTATCATAAATCTTCAATAATGTTTCAACCGGAGAATTCCTTTGTCTGTAGAAATGCAATGGAACAGAGCTAACTCTCACGTGAACGCGGGTGATCAGCTCATGCCACTCTGGCAGAGCCCTGACTCATTCAGCTCTCATTCTCCCCTCCTTCACAGTAGAAGCCTCAAACAAGGTTCTAAAGACTGTTGACATCTAGTGGAAGCCTTAGGAAGTGCAATATGACCCCATAGACACTGTATATTGGATAGGCAAACCTACAAACCTCAGATTTTCCACTTCCTGGTTGGATTTATTCTCAGGTTTTTGCCTGCCATATGAGTTCTGTTATACTCACAGACATCATTCAAACAGTTTTAGAAACTTCAGAGTGTTTCTATCCAAATTTACTAATACTATGCATATATTAGCAACTGGGCCTGAGTAGCAGGCAGTTTACTCTGGGCACCTTATTCATCCAAGCTCTTCAATACTGCCCCCAGCCATAAGAAGTTATTAAGGGCTTGTAAGTAAGCATTTCACGGTAAGGTTGTATTCGGCGCATGTGACAAATAAAATATGATTTGATTTGAATACTTATATAAATGTCATATTTCAGGATTTTATTTCTAATAAATTAGCAAAATGTCTAAAAACCTGTTTTTGCTTTGTCACTATGGGGTATTGTGTGTAGATTGAGGTGGAGGTAAGCGAAGGTAACCTGCCTAAATAACTACCTCCCCGAATAGGGTCGTTGTCCTGTTGGAAGGTGAACTTTCGCCCCAGTCTGAGGTCCTGAGCACTCTGGAGCAGGTTTTCGATCCTGACTAGATCCTGACTAGTCTCCCAGTGCTGAAAAACATCCCCACAGCATGATGCTGCCACCACAATGCTTCACCGTAGGGATGGTGCCAGGTTTCCTCCAGACGTGACGCTTGGCATTCAGGTCAAAGAGTTCAATCTTGGTTTCATCAGACCAGAGAATCCTGTTTCTCATGGTCTGAGAGTCTTTAGGTGCCTTGACAGCTCCAAGCAGGCTGTCATGTGCCTTTTACTGAGGAGTGGCTTCCGTCTGGCCACTCTACTATAAAGGCCTGATTGTTGTAGAGCTGCAGAGATGGTTGTCCTTCTACAGAGGAACTCTAGAGCTCTGTCAGAGTGACCATTGGGTTCAAGCGGAGCCTTGTCTGGCAGCAAAACAGTTAATTCAGACTAATTTACTGCCTTTTAAAAAAACAGCTGATATGGCTGACTTGCTTAAACAAATGTGGTTTCTAATGACAAGCGGATAAGAGGCAATCTGTAATTTAGATTAAGACATTAATGAGCAAGCTAGGACGGACGTAGTCAATATAACTATTTGTTTAGTACTTTTGAAATCTACAGCGACAGAATTCAGAACATTGGGCATATAAGCAGACAATGAAAGCTCTTACAATATTCGATGATTACATTTCTCTAAAACAGCTTATAGGCTACATGTGCACCACCAAGTCAGAACAGTAGGCAATATTAAAAGGGGTAAATAGACCAAATTATTAGGGTGAGGCACATGGGCTACTCACATCTTACTACACAACATACACTTAGTATTACTTTCTTAGCTACAGTATACATATCTCCCTGGCATATTACATCATTTATTCAACAGCATACAATACATTTTTGGACTCACCTTGTTGTGCTGTGCTCACTTGAACAGGAAGGTGGCGCGTCTGCCCTTCGTGGGCAAATTTTCTCATCAAAGTCTGGCATTCTCTGGATTTATGGTGCTTTCAAAACGACTGGGAACTAGGAAAAAAACAAGGTTGAGTCATGATGAAGTCATTGATCTTCAGGTCGTAGCTCTAGAAAGATGCAGGATTTACACTTCTGTGTTGGATGACCGTTTAAAACATATTTTCCCAGTCGAAGCTTGTTTATTTCCAACTTCCCAGTTGTCTTGAACTCACTGAAGCCAAGTTTTCACAGTTCCAAGTTAACAGTTGTTTTGGGCGCGGCACAAATCATGCTTCATTGACAGAAAGACCAATATTCAATGTTTTTTATTTTAAACTTGGAAAAGAGCCCCTTAATCCCAGATTTGGGACCACACAGCCACTCCACTGAATAGCAGGCTAGTGATTGCTTTGCAATGTTGCAGTTAGCCGCTGTCACTGATTACTTCCAAACCCCTCATTGTTGAATTTGCGATTTCCAACTTGTTGTGTAATGTTTGTCCAATGGACGATGAAAACCAATACATTTTATCTATAATTTCTCTTCATTATTTCTCTTCATATGACAAGGATTTGCCAGTAGATTGTCGACTTGATTCATGACAATTCCTGCTAGGTAAGATTTTGAAAGTAAGACGTTGACATGATCAGTCCAATCAAATCTACTGTACATATAACGTGATTTGACGTCATTTTATCTGTGGCCAATGACCTTGAGCCTTCTTGGATGGGCACTTCTAATGTAACTCTATGGCAGCACCCAATGGGCTAGAATTTGCTAGCTCTACCCTTATTAGACTTGGCGGTGACATAGTGTCCCCATGAGTGACAGAACACTGAGCGCAACGCGCAACGCTTCTGTATTTTCTGCTGGCTTGCCTCACCACCACAGAAAGCACTGAGCTAGGCTGAAACACCTGCATTTTGGAGCTGCTTTACTCAAGAAAAACAAAAAAGAGACCATGCGGCTTTATTAACTCAATGATATACATATTTTTTTATATTGTTTGCAAACTGATATGTGACACATATTAATGCCAAAATAACATGCAAAACATATTAATGCCAACATTGTTTTTACATTTGCTCCACCTACCCTGAATGACGGGTCGCTACTGGGTCCAACTCATAAATGAAATGCAAATCTGATATGGACAGTGTTCTTGTATAACAGTCTAAATGTGGCTTATAGGAAAGAGGTGAAATCTAATTATTCGTTTAAACCGTGTGGAGATACAGAATTAAATGTATATATCCACATCGCTTCTCTTTTGAGTAATTTGTTGTCATAGTCGTCACCTCTACGTGGTGGATGAACTGTTTCGATCCCGACGCAACGTAATTCATTAATAGAATGTTGTTCTATAAAGTGTCTCGCAACTGGCGAGGTGATTTCTTGACGTCTAATAGTGTTTTTTTTATGTTTATGTTCTCCAAGACGTACTTTCAAGGCGCGGGATGTTTTTCCAATAAAAATAGTGTTACAAGAACACTGTAACATATACATAACTCCTTTAGTAGTGCAAGTTATATATTGCTTTATCTCATAGGTCCTAGAAGTCGGAGGGCATACATACATTTTATGAATATCTCTCTGACCACATCTGATTTAACCAATATTTTTCATAGAATTCTTGATCGTTTATAGTTGAATAAAGGTGGATTCTGGAAATCAGAATTTAAAGAGGAGTCTCATGACAATACACTTGATGCCATTACCGCTATCATTGAAAGTAATTATATCGTTTACAGAAAACTGTTTATTCTGTTTTTGTTGGGATTTAACTGGCTTCTGTTCAAGCTTTTAACTTGGTTTTGAGCTTTATCAAGCCAGGTATCAAGGTATGCACTCGAGCGAAAACGCTCAACGAGAGAAAATGATTGTCAGTCATATTCTTCGTCTGTGTCACAGATGCGACGCAGTCTATAAAGTTGACTGGTAAACCTCTTTTTAGAGGGAAGAGGGCGATAACTATCAACTGTCAATATTGTATATTTCTCTGTACGTTTTATGTAAACTGTAGTAATTAGAGATTGTCCCTTCTTAGTAACAAGTACATCTAAGAAATGTATAGAGTTAATGTTATTTTACATAGTGAAGGAAATTGATTGTACTCTAGAGTTAATGTAAGTAATAAATTATTTTAATTTAATTTCAGAACCCGTCCAGATCATAAAGCATACGACCCTGTTGAGGAATAGGCACTAACCTGCCCTAACTGCTCACCCATAAAATGTGTAGAGTGAGGCGAGCTATGTTGGGTGAGGGTAATGTAGGACGCTATGTAGCTCAAGTGGTTTGAAGTAATCTGGTCAGCAGGTGTGTGTGTGCACATTCTTGTTATTATGTTGTAGGTGTGCTTTGGTGGTCTGATACAGCAGTATAGTATATCAGATGGTGTGCAGAAAAAGATCAATCAAATGAACAACTGTTTCATCCAGTATTAAATGACATAGACATCTGTCCCACTAGATTACTCTGATTAGACCCCTGATCGCCCGTTCTACCACCTCCGGCTTGGCACTATGACTGGCGAGAACATGACTCATCGGTGAGAAAGCATGAATCAACATCTGCCAAGTAAGCAGAAGGCTTCGAAATGGGCTATTACGTCAGTGTTCGAGTGTTCTATTATTCGTATCCAGTTGGAATGGGAGAATGGAAGTTGTGCGCTACGGTTCAGTTTTCTCCTTTGCAGCTGTAATCATGCAGGTGGAATCTGCGTTTCGACGCGTGGCTTGTAGGGCTTACGTCCAGTTCTCTGTTGTGTATTTCATGCATAGGCCTACACTAGCCTAATCTAGAAAGGACTATTCCGTATTGAGAAGCAAAACCACTCGTTTGGACTCGAGGGAAATGTAGACTATTCTTTCATAGGCTTCTGCGACTGTTTGCACCTTCACGGAGAGCCATTGGACTTCATCGCGATAACCCTTCAGTGCGAATTTAACATAATACAGACCAGTGAATGTGTATTTATTTCAGCTGATGAGTGCATCATCTCAATAGATTGTAACAGCGCACTAACTTCACAGCATCGACGGTGTTTGCAATGGTTTTGGGCTATTTTCCACATCCATGACCTCAACAGGACCATAGTATAATAGTGTTTCTCAATGTTCTGCCTGTTGATAAAACTAAAAGGACCTAGTGCATTATTCAACCTATTATCTCTCTGGCGCATCGATTGGAGAGGAGTTGCGTAGGATGCCAGACGTTGCAATTAGAGGTTGCTGTTATTGCAGTTTGACAGACAAGGATATCCAAGAATCACAGAGGACGTAGTGTGCTTTTGACTTGACAAAGAACGGAACAGTATGGATGAGGGCACAGCTGCCAACGAGTCTATTCCAGATTTAAAAGATTTGGAGGTGAAAATCGGATGGAAGACACCTGAGGGTTTGCTCAAGTGCATGCGGGAAGAAGCGTCCAGCCACTGCGGAGATGTCAAATTGAATTCACTGGAGACCAAAGACCGAGACATCACGGGCAGGAGTCTGGATGAGAAGATTCGAAAATTAAAAGTTGATATGGTAAGGTCTTATTTGGGGCAGTGACTTTTGTTGGCCTTTCCATTAGTTATTCACATTTTATTTTATTTTGTTGTTAGAAAGATTATGAGCAGTCATACAACATTTGCTCTGCTTTTGACATTTAATGTTATAAAGATTCACTAATAACTCAGAATGATGTTGTTGGTGGTCAGTAGGCGTACAGTGAACACGATATGTATTTAATGTTGATCCTAGTCCTATATCCTCTTCCTGAATATAAGGCATCCACCCAATCAATAATTCAGTTGCCCTTCACCATGATAACAGCGGCAGGTGGCTGAGGTTGCTATAGATTCATTATTGTCAACAGGTCATAATTGGTGTTTTCAGAGACTAATAATTGGCCTAGGGATGGATTACTATTGTATTATATAATGCGAAAGAACTGGTAGGCTATTTAATTTACAATCGAACTGTTCATTTATCCTATTAAACCAAGTGTATTGCATGCCAGCCATCTTTCATTGATAGGCGACATTCCGAGTTTATCATAACAGACGTCATCATACTTCTCCCCTTGGTGCAAAAACAGGACTTCAGCAGAGAAGCTCCGGGTGTGTTGTTTTTCCCTCGTGCACAGATGTCTTGCATTCCTATGGCAAAGACAGGCGCTCGCGGCAGCTGTGTTGGTGACGGCGCAATGTATGTCGTATTGGAATGATTGTACACAAACAGCACATGGTGGATGCGTGTGTTCTTCTAGAAACCGAAACAAGTCTCATTTGGCGCATTGGTTTGGTTTGAAAATAGCGACCCACAGGTTTTGTTTGTAGCCCTACCACTGCTGCACTTCCCTGCGGTGTCGTTCTGTCATCTGCACTCTGACTTGCCAGACAATAACCACAGACTACCCCAAAGACTCTGGCAAAGAAACCTGCATAAAATTACATATGGTGTTGTAGGATACAGTATGAAGTCCATGTTGCCCATAACAATTCAATATATTATGTTAATCGAAACTTTCTTGCTTTGCCAGTAGAATTTAGTCGATAGCCTATACCCAGAGGGAATACCACTACCAGCCATTTGGGTGATGATGTTTTACAGTGCTGACATTGTGGACCACTAGTGAGTGGTTTGAACAAACTTAACAGCAAACGTTTTATGGTTAGGGAACATCAAGAGGGTCATACATCTTTGTGCGGCCAGCGTCACATAACGACCCCATGATTTGCTTGCAGCCATCCCCATTCATCAGCCCTGCTGAGCCAGAGGATGCAGAGAGAGCCCTGGTCAAAAGTAGTGCACTATGTAGGGAGTAGGGTACAATTTGGGATGCTTCAGTGATTAAGAGCTACCTCATAGTCTGAGTGATCTTCCCACTGCCAGACAGCATCCTTAGTGCTGCTGTGTGTTGGGCCAATATCTCATCTCTCTGAGTGGTGCTGGGTAGCAGGAGAACAGAGGGGTACTGAACTTTGCGCTCTCATCACAATTCTGCTTTCACAAAATAGGCTACACACACGCACACACACCCTCACAAGGACACACGCTAGTGGCGTGTACACACACCACTAGCGTAACTCCGTTTCTCTGGGCTCCCGCAAGGTCAAATCCCCCCCCCAAACAAACATCTAATGCATCAGCCAGACAGCCACTCACAAAATATAGACTACTGGTCGCAGTCCATGGTGTTGAAATTGCAACATGTCTATGCTGCTGCCTATCAAATCAATGATGCCAGGGCATGTAGTCTATAGCTTTGCTTTAGCTAATGGATATATTTTTATTGGTAGGCCTATTTGGTCATCCATTTCTCATATTAAGCCTAACATTTCACTAACCTATACACAGTGTGGCCTGGCTGGCGGCAATAATGTAATTACTTGTTCAGTAATTAAAGTTGGATATTCAAACATTGCAGATAGTAATAAAAAATATATAGATGCAACCACATACTAATCAGCTACCAATAGATTTTTTAGACTATACGACTGTCCTGTATAACCTACCTGAACCTGCATGACATGAGCAATCCTCGCAATCTGCACTGAGTATATCCCCCCTCTCCTTTACCATCAGAACGGCCTAAATTCGTCGGGCCATGGAATTTAAAAGGTGTTGAAAGCTATCCACAGGGATGCTGGCTCATGTTGACCAATGCGTCTCACAATTGTCGGTGTCCTTTGGGTGATGGACCATTCTTGATTCACATGGGAAACTGTTGAGCGTGAACTCAGCAGCATAGTACATCTTGACACAAACCGATGCGCCTGGCACCATACCCCGTTCAAAGGCACTTAAATTGTTTGTCTTGCCCATTCACCCTCTGAATGGCACACACATACACAATTCATGTCTCAATTGTCTCAAGGTTTAAAAATCATTCTTTAGCCTGTCCCCTCCCATTCATCTACACTGATTGGAGTGCACATCAATAAGGGATCATCGCTTTCACTTGGATTAACCTGGTCAGTCTATGTCATGGAAAGACCCTCCAAGAACTGTTGTCCACTAAAGATCAAATCAAATTGTATTAGTCACATGCACCGAATACAACAGGTGTAGACCTTACAGTGAAATGCTTACTTATGAGCCCCAAACCAACAATTTTGTTTAAAAAAATTAGTTGAGGTAATATGTACATGTAGGTAAAGTTATTAAAGTGACTATGCATAGATGATAACAACAGAGAGTAGCAGCGGTGTAAAAGAAGAGGGAGGTGCAATGCAAATAGTCTGGGTAGCCATTTGATTAGGTGTTCAGGAGTCCTATGGCTTGGGGGTAGAAGCTGTTTAGAAGCCTCTTGAACCTAGACTTGGCGATCCGGTACCGCTTGCCATGCAGTAGCGGAGAGAACAGTCTATGACTAGGGTGGCTGGAGTCTTTGACAATTTTTAGGGCCTTCCTCTGACACCGTCTGGTATAGAGGTCCTGGATGGCAGGAAACTTGGCCCCAGTGATGTACTGGGTCGTTCGCACTACCCTCTGTAGTGTCTTGTGGTCGGAGGCCGAGCAGTTGCCATACCAGGCAGTGAGGAAACCAGTCAGGATGCTCTCGGTGGTACAGCTGTAGAACCTTTTGAGGATCTGAGGACACATGCCAAATCTTTTCAGTCTCCTGAGGGGGAATAGGTTTTGTCATGCCCTCTTCACGACTGTCTTGGTGTGCTTGGACCATGTTAGTTTGTTGGTGATGTGGACACCAAGGAACTTGAAGCTTTCAACCTGCTCCACTGCAGCCCCGTCGATGAGAATGGGGGCGTGCTCTGTCCTCTTTTTCCTGTAGTCCACAATCATCTCCTTTTGTCTTGATCCCGTTGAGGGAGAGGTTTTTGTCCTGGCACCACATGGCCAGGTCTCTGACCTCCTCCCTATAGGCTGTCTCGTAGTTGTTGGTGATCAGGCCTACCACTGTTGTGTCATCTGCAAACTTAATGATGGTGTTGGAGTTGTGCCTGGCCGTGCAGTCATGAGTGAACAAGTACAGAAGGGGACTGAGCACGCACCCCTGAGGGGCCCCTGTGTTGAGGATCAGAGTGGCGGATGTGTTGTTACCTACCCTTACCACCTGGGGGCGGCCCGTCAGGAAGTCCAGGATCCAGTTGCAGAGGGAGGTGTTTCGTCCCAGGGTCCTTAGCTTATCGATGAGCTTTGAGGACACTATGGTGTTGAACGCTGAGCTGTAGTCAATTAATAGCATTCTCACATAGGTGTTCCTTTTGTCCAGGTGGGAAAGGGCAGTGTGGAGTGCAATAGAGATTGCATCATCTGTGGATCTGTTGGGGCGGTATGCAAATTGGAGTGGGTGTAGGGTTTCTGGGATAATGATGTTGATGTAAGCCATGACCAGCCTTTCGAAGCACTTCATGGCTACAGACGGTAGTTGTTTAGGCAGGTTACCTTAGTGTTCTTGGGCACAGGCACTATGGTGGTCTGCTTGAAACATGTTGGTATTGCAGACACGGACAGGGAGAGGTTGAAAATGTCAGTGAAGACACTTGCCAGTTGGTCAGCGCATGCTCGCAGTATACGTCCTGGTAATGCGTCTCGCCCTGCGGCCGTGTGAATGTTGACCTGTTTGAAGGTCTTACGTACATTGGCTGCGGAGAGTGTGATCACATGGTCTTCCAGAACAGCTGGTGCTCTCATGCATGTTTCAGTGTTATTTGCATCGAAGCGAGCATAGCAGTAGTTTAGCTCGTTTGGTAGGCTCGTATCAATGGGCAGCTCTCGGTTGTGCTTCGTTTGTAGTCTGTAATGGTTTGCAAGCCCTGCCACATCCGACGAGTGTCAGAGCTGGTGTAGTACGATTCGATCTTAGTCCTGTATTGATGCTTTGCCTGTTTGATTGTTCGGAGGGCATAGCGAGATTTCTTATAAGCATCTGGGTTAGAGTCCCGTTCCTTGAAAGGTGCAGCTCTAGCCTTTAGCTCAATGCGGATGTTGCCTGTAATCCATGGCTTCTGGTTGGGGTATGTACGTATGGTTACTGTGGGGATGACGTCATCGATGCACTCATTGATGAAGCCAATGACTGATGTGGTGTACTCCTCAATGCCATGGGAGGAATCCCGGAACATATTCCAGTCTGTGCTAGCAAAACAGTCCTGTAGCTTAGCATCTGCTTCATCTGACCATTTTTATAGATCTAGTCACTGGTGCTTCCAGCTTTAGCAGGAATCAGGAGTATACAATTATGGTTAGATTTGCCAAATGGAGGGCGAGGGAGAGCTTTGTATGAGTCTCTGTGTGTGGAGTAAAGGTGGTTCAGAGTTTCTTTTCCCCCTCTGGTTGTACTTTTAACGTGCTGATAGAAATTTGGTAAAACAGATTTAAGTTTCCCTGCATTAAAGTCCCTGGCTACTAGGAGCGCCACCTCTGGGTGAGTGTTTTCTTGTTTGTTTATGGTGGAATACAGCTCATTCAATGCTGTCTTAGTGCCAGTCTCTGACTGTGGTGGTACAAACATGCATCTCTTTGCATCTGCCAATATATTGGCTGTCCCCTGAGCTTCCTATACAGTTCATCTCTTTCCGTAATGTGTTGAGGCCGGCAACTAAGGAGAATGAGAGGCTCAATTAAAGTTACAGAACTTCTGTATTTGAAGCTACACTCCCTTCTCCTCACTTTCCCTGGCCGGACCTAGCTGTCTGGCCGCTTTGACCATCGCTGTAGCTGTCGCTTATGGGGAGAGATGGTTTCTAAAGTAAATCTCATAAAGAAGAATAGAAGCATTAGGCTCTCGGTCTGCTATGTGCTTTTCAACACCTGAGTAAATTCCACTCATTGCACTGGCTCCATCATAGCCTTGACCATGGAATTTGTTCACCGATATCCCCTTTCTTTAAATCAGTTTACTTTTAGTTTTTTAAGGCCAGAGGCGCATTTTCAGTCACATTCCTGTCACATGCGCCAAATACAACAAGTGTAGACCTTACCGTGAAATGCTTAATGACAAGCCCTTAACCAACAATGCAGTTCAAGAAATAGAGTTAATAAAATATTTACTAAATAAACAAAATAAAATATAAAGTAACACAATAAATTAACAATAATGAGGCTATATACAGGGGGTACCGGTACCGAGTCAATGTGCGGGGGTACAGGTTAGTCAAGGTAATTTGTACATGTAGGTAGGGGTAAAGTGACTATGCATAGATAATAAACAGCGAGTAGCAGCAGTGTAAAAACAAAAGGGGGAGGGGTGTCAATGTAAAACTCAATGACAGGCGCATGGGCCCCCAGAGATCTAGGGCCCCCCGCATTGAGGCACCTTCTAACTAGCAGAGGTGTCCTTTGTCGCCACTTCTCATCTTTGCTCCTGCCCGCTGATTGTCTTTTCTCTCACTCACTCATTCACTCACTCACTCACTCACTCACTCACTCACTCACTCACTCACTCACTCACTCACTCACTCACTCACTCACTCACTCATTCATAGGGCTCCTTTGTTGCTTTTTCTCATCTGGCCTGTTTCAAGCTTAATGCATCTGGCCTGTTTCAAGCTTAATGCATCTGGCCTGTTTCAAGCTTAATGCATCTGGCCTGTTTCAAGCTTCATGCATCTGGCCTGTGTATCATTGATCCAGACACAAATGGTTTTGTTGGGACAGACTTTGACACACTGCAAGGTGTAGACAGGCAGAGACACAGATCATACTCAGTCTGGTCTTAGTCGGCTCAGTGTCATGCTGGCTGAATAATGTCTGACTACTTTCCCTCCAGAAGTCCCCAGCTGCTGTCAAATCTCAGACATTTCTTCACGGGTCTAAACAGCTTTACTGAGTTAATGTGGCGGTAGGTAGCCTAGTGGTTAGAGTGTTGGACTAGTAACGTAAAGGTTGCAAGATCGAATCCCCAAGCAGACAAGGTAAAAATCTGTCGTTCTGCCCCTGATCAAGGCAGTTAACCCACTGTTCCTAGGCCGTCATTGAAAATAAGAATTTGTTCTTAACTGACTTGCCTAGTTAAATAAAGTTGTAAACAATTTTAAAAAAGGACGCAAAGACAGGCTGTCACTTTCCTGTCATGGAATAAGACACACAGACGAGCCTCGTTGTTTTATCAGACATCTACAGTGGGGCAAAAAAGTATTTAGTCAGCCACCAATTGTGCAAGTTCTCCCACTTAAAAAGATGAGAGAGGCCTGTAATTTTCATCATAGGTACACTTCAACTATGACAGACAAAATTAGAAGAAAAAAATCAAGAAAATTACATTGTAGGATTTTTTATGAATTTATTTGCAAATTATGGTGGAAAATAAGTATTTGGTCACCTACAAACAAGCAAGATTTCTGGCTCTCACAGACCTGAAACTTCTTCTTTAAGAGGCTCCTCTGTCCTCCACTCGTTACCTGTATTAATGGCACCTGTTTGAACTTGTTATCAGTATAAAAGACACCTGTCCACAACCTCAAACAGTTACACTCCAAACTCCACTGTGGCCAAGACCAAAGAGCTGTCAAAGGACACCAGAAACAAAACTGTAGACCTGCACCAGGCTGGGAAGACTGAATCTGCAATAGGTAAGCAGCTTGGTTTGAAGAAATCAACTGTGGGAGCAATTATTAGGAAATGGAAGACATACAAGACCACTGATAATCTCCCTCGATCTGGGGCAAGATCTCACCCCACAAGAACGGTGAGCAAAAATCCCAGAACCACACGGGGGGACCTAGTGAATGACCTGCAGAGAGCTGGGACCAAAGTAACAAAGCCTACCATCAGTAACACACTACGCCGCCAGGGACTCAAATCCTGCAGTGCCAGACATGTCCCCCTGCTAAAGCCAGTACATGTCCAGGCCCGTCTGAAGTTTGCTAGAGAGCATTTGGATGATCCAGAAGAAGATTGGGAGAATGTCATATGGTCAGATGAAACCAAAATATAACTTTTTGGTAAAAACTCAACTCGTCGTGTTTGGAGGACAAAGAATGCTGAGTTGCATCCAAAGAACACCATACCTACTGTGAAGCATGGGGGTGGAAACATCATGCTTTGGGGCTGCTTTTCTGCAAAGGGACCAGGACGACTGATCCGTGTAAAGGAAAGAATGAATGGGGCCATGTATCGTGAGATTTTGAGTGAAAACCTCCTTCCATCAGCAAGGGCATTGAAGATGAAACGTGGCTGGGTCTTTCAGCATGACAATGATCCCAAACACACCGCCCGGGCAACGAAGGAGTGGCTTCGTAAGAAGCATTTCAAGGTCCTGGAGTGGCCTAGCCAGTCTCCAGATCTCAACCCCATAGAAAATCTTTGGAGTGAGTTGAAAGTCCGTGTTGCCCAGCAACAGCCCCAAAACATCACTGCTCTAGAGGAGATCTGCATGGAGGAATGGGCCAAAATACCAGCAACAGATGGAGAAAACCTTGTGAAGACTTACAGAAAACGTTTGACCTCTGTCATTGCCAACAAAGGGTATATAACAAAGTATTGAGATAAACTTTTGTTATTGACCAAATACTTATTTTCCACCATAATTTGCAAATAAATTCATAAAAAATCCTACAATGTGATTTTCTTGATTTTTCTTTTCTCATTTTGTCTGTCATAGTTGAAGTGTACAAAAATTACAGGCCTCTCATCTTTTTAAGTGGGAGAACTTGCACAATTGGTGGCTGACTAAATACTTTTTTGCCCCACTATACATAGCTGCCTGTTTGGTTTCTATTATCAGTCTGGAGCTCAACTGTAATACAAAAAAAAAACACTTCTTTCCACTGTTATGTCACATATAAGCTACAGTCTGCCACCTGTATCTATGTGTGTGTCCTATAAAAAGGAAAAGTCCTAAGAATGTGAATGCCGCACAGTGTTGTTGGAGCCCAGTGCATGACTCACCCCCTACCTCTCCCTGACTGCTGCTGTGCTGCACAGATGGAAGTCACAGGGGAGAGACATGTGCAGGCAGATAGAACAGGACAGGAGGGTTGTGTGAAAGAAAATAATGAGATGGAGTGATGGCGGGAAGACAGACAAACAGAAGAAGCCAGAGTATGGAGTGTTTAGATGTCAGAAGTAATAGAGTCAGTATACTGTATATTGAGTGGGTGCAAGTCTGTGGAGACTGACTAGTACTTTTCCATGAATCTTTGGGACAAAGAGAGAGGGAGAGAAAGAGATAGAAAGAGTGGAAGGGAGTATGCAAACAGATGGAACAGTGGGAGGGCTGTGGAGAGAGGTCACCCTTCTGCTGTCTCTGAAAGTGATCTTATTAGATGAGGAGAAAGAGAGGGGGAGATGGAGGATGCTCAGGGATGTGTTCACTCTGTTTGCAGAAGGCAGACAATAGATGGGGAAGGTGAAAGATAACAGACAAGAGAGACAACTGTGTGTGTGTGTGTGTGTGTGTGTGTGTGTGTGTGTAGGGTGGGGGGGGGGGTCTGTTTCGCCCCTGTTTCCAGTGTGATATTGTCAGTCTGGTCTTAGCGTGGGAATCTGTCTTTTGTTCACTGGTGTGTAGGATCAGCTATGTGTACATTCACACTAATCATAACACTGTGTGTGTGTGCACATGTATGCATGGATCTGTGCATAGGTATAGGTTTCTGCATGGTGAAATGGCACATCAAGCCTGAAAATCATATTTTCCCCTTGAGTAGCATCAAGTGCTAGCCTGTTCATTTTGTAAGGAAGGCTGAGGAGACTAGTGCTTAAGATGCTACACACACACACACACACACACACACACACACACACACACACACACACACACACACACACACACACACACACACACACACACACACACACACACACACACACACACACACACACACACAGAGAGTGCTGTATATACTGTGTGAGCTCAGCTGAGCGTGGCATGGTGTATGCGATGCAAGCCGGAGAAAGGAAATTTAGCTCTCCAGAATCCTGTGGATTAGCCGGGAGCTGTCTGGCCAGGCGCCTCCACCGGGAAACCGGAATCCTTTTGACTGTGAAAATGGTTCTACCACCTTCAAGGCTCCCAAGGCTATGCCCCCACCCCCCCACACACACTTTAGGACATGCCTACAGGCAGACTGGCATTGGGACTGGCACATAAAATAAATGGCATGCAGACAACATGTAGATAGGCACACAAGCAGACATGTAGCCTAGCCAGAGATTTGCAGAAAGATGGGTGTGTATCTTTTTTTCTCTCGACTGTACGGTCTGTACCAATATGTAATTAAAAACAAAAAAATATCTGTTTTAAGTGAGAAGTAGGCATTGGTCTGAAGGCAAAAAAGAAAGGAAATTCAAATGGGCAACACAAAGCCTATTCCACCCATACTCTACCAAGATTTTCCAGCACACAGCTTTGACCTACTACAGTAGCTATGTTGGTCTGTTGTCCTTCAAACAATGTGTATGCAGGTTGCTTAGGATTCAAACTTTCTCAAACAGCCTTATTCATACTCTTAGAGCAGGTGCTCCCACAATATTGTGATTTGTACCGCATACAAGTTAAAGTATTGTATTCTTCACACACTAATCCCATTCCATTACCTTTTCAAGCTTTTTTTAATTGTATGGAAGCATGCTTTGCCGATTATACTTACAAGAACATAATGCTTGATTGAGTGAGCTGTTTTTTTCTTGTAGTAATATGGGGCTGCCTGTATTTCCTTAAACCTTTATTTTAGCAATACATGTCATTGAGAAGAACATATATTTCAGAATATCTTTTTGGTCAGGAAAAGGAAACAGGTACAAAAGTATCTATATCCACAGTAAAACGAGTCCTATATCGACATATCCTGAAAGGCCGCTCAGCAAGGAAGATGCCACTGCTCCAAAACCGCCATAAAAAAGCCAGACTACGGTTTGCAACTGCACATGGGGACAAAGATCATACTTTTTGGAGAAATGTCCTCTGGTCTGATGAAACAAAAATAGAACTGTTTGGCCATAATGACCATCATTATATTTGGAGGAAAAGGGGGAGCATTGCAGGCCGAAGAACACCATCCCAACCGTGAAGCACGGGGGTGGCAGCATCATGTTGTGGGGGTCCTTTGCTGCAGGAGGGACTGGTGCACTTCACAAAATTGATGGCATCACGAGGAGGGGAAATTATGTGGATATATTGAAGCAACATCTCAAGAAATCAGTCAGGAAGTTAAAGCTTGGTCGCAAATGAATCTTCCAAATGGATGGCTTAAGGACAACAAAGTCAAGGTATTGGAGTGGCCATCACAAAGCTCTGACCTCAATCCTATAGAAAATTTGTGGGCAGAACTGAAAAACTGTTTGCGAGCAAGGATCCTACAAACCAAACCTGACTCAGTTACACCAGCTCTGTCAGGAGGAATGGGCCAAAATTCACCCAACTTATTGTGGGAAGCTTGTGGAAGGCTACCCGAAACGCTTGACCCAAGTTAAACAATTTAAAGGCAATGCTACCAAATACACTCAATTAGTATATAAACTTCTGACCCACTGGGAATGTGATGAAAGAAATAAAAGCTGAAATAAATCATTCTCTCTACTATTATTCTGACATTTCACATTCTTAAAATAAAGTGGTGATCCTTACTGACCCAAGACAGGGATTTTTTACTAAGCTTAAATGTCATGAATTGTGAAAAACTGAGTTTAAATGTATTTGGGTAAGGTGTATGTAAACGTCCGACTTCAACTGTAGAATAAATCTGTAGAATAAAATATATAAATCCTGTCTCCATTACTGATTTATGTAACCCTTAGCTTACCTCTGTAATATTGACATAAGCTCAGAAACACTTGTTTTGCAAACATGGTCCTGTTTATCAATTGCTCTGCTGATCAATGGCCAGTTCATTACCTCTGTCAAATGAATATGTAGCTTGAAGTTGTGTGTATTTCTTTTTGCAATAAAGATTGTGATGCTACAATAATACAAACGTACAATAGGCCTATATCTAAAAATACATACAGTCTAAAAAATTTTTTTTTTCTCTCTCTCTATACTGAACAAAAACATAACATGCAACAATTTCAAAGATTTTACTGAGTTACATTTCATATAAGGAAATCAGTCAATTGAAATAAATGAGTGCCTAATCTATGGATTTCACATGACTGGGAATACAGATATGCATCTGTTGGTCACAGATACCTTTAAAAAAAAGTAGGGGCGTGGATCAGAAAACCAGTCAGTATCTGGTGTGACCAACATTTACCTCATGTAGCATGACATATCTACTTCACATAGAGTTGATCAGGCTGTTGATTGTGGCCTGTGGAATGTTGTCCCACACCTCTTCAATGGCTGTGCAAAGTTGCTGGATATTGGCGGGAACGGGAACACGCTGTCATACAAGTCGATCCAGAGCATCCCAAACATGCTCAATGGCTGACATGTCTGGTGAGTATGCAGGCTATGGAAGAACTGGGACATTTTCAGCTTCCAGGAATCGTGTACAGATCCTTGCGACAAGAGGCCATGCATTATTATGCTGAAACATGAGATGATGGTGGTGGATGAATGGCACAACAATGGGCTTCAGGATCTTGTCACAGTATCTCTGTGCATTCATATTGTAATCAATAAAATTGTCACTTGTGTTCGTTGTCCGCAGCTTATGCCTGCCCTTACCACAACCCCACCGCCACCATGGAGCACTCTGCTCACAATGTTGACATCAGCAAACCGCTCGCCCATCACAATGTTGACATCAGCAAACTGCTCGCCCACACAATGCCATACATGCTGTCTGCCATCTACCCGGTACTTTTGAAACCGGGATTCATCTGTGAAGAGCACACTTCTCCAGCATGCCAGTGGCCATCAAAGGTGAGCATTTGCCAACTGTAGTCGGTTACAACGCCGAACAGCAGTCAGGTCAAGACCCTGGTGAGGACGACGATCACGCAGATGAGCTTCCCTGAGACAATCTTTGACAGTTGTGCAGAAATTCTTTGGATGTGCAAAGATGTTTCAGCTGTCCGGGTGGCTGGTCTCAGATGATTCCTCATGTGAAGAAGCCGGATGTGGAGGTCCTGGGCTGGCATGGTTACACGTGGTCTGTGGTTGTAGTGCCGGTTGGACGTACTGACAAATTTTCTAAAATGGCAACATTCCTGCAGTCAGCATGCCAATTGCACGCTCCCTCAACTTGAGATATCTGTGGTATTGTGTTGTGTGACAAAACTGCACATGTTGCGTTTATATTTTTGTTCAGTATACATAATTTGAATAGCATTAAAGTCAATTTTTCCTCAAAAGTATGAATTAGGTTGTTTGAGAAGGTTTGAATCCTTCGTAACCTGCATACACATTGTTTGAAGTACAATAGACCAACATAATGTAGCTACTGTAGTAGGTCAAAGCTGTGTGCCACAAAACCTTGGTACAGCATGGGTGGAGTAGGCAATGTGGTTCTCGTGAATTTTCTTTATTTTTTGGTTCAGACCAATGCCTTCTTTTCACTTCAAACATGGTTTGTTTTGTTTTTAATTTCTATGGTTTTTACACCAGAAAGTGATTTTACTAAATTATACATTTCCACATGCAAAAGGTGTCTTTAGAAACCATTATTACTAAAGTTGCACTAGAAAACACTTGTTATTTACCGACTGCCTCATAGACCCGCTAACTGGGTCGTTAGATGCTTTTTTGCCCTTCCACTTTATACACAAAAGATCTCTGCTAAACAGAATCAAGATATTTATCGGTCTCTCTGTGACCACCGATAACTTCAGAACAAGGTTTACTCTAATACAAAGTTGCCAATGTCTTTGCAATTGTTATAAACAATCCAAATGTAAAAAGATGCTTCAAATGAAAACCGAGATGGCAGCATTAAAATATAAATATTGTAGGCTACAAAGGCCTATACATTTAAAGCAATTTAATGTTCAATCAATCTCCACGGAGTTCTATTTAGCTAATTGTAGACTACTGTCTGATGTGTAGGCCTAACATGTGCGCAATGATGTGCTGCCTCATTATTTGCAGCCATAGGTGATCATTTATTTTTAGGAGCTGATCTGTTGTCAGTATCTAATGTTAAGGTAAGATTTGAATGGAGAACGCTGATCTGAGAGCAGCGCTGCCTTTCTTTCCATCGCACCTATTGAACGTTCTCCCTACGTGGTGCTTTTTGTAAATGCATGTGAGTTCTTTGGCCATTATAGAAACAATGCATAATTTTGTGCCAGCAATATACCACCCTTCATCCCACTGCTGGCTTGCCTCTGAAGCTAAGCCGGTTTTGTCCTGGTCAGTCCCTGAATGGGAAACCAGATGCTGCTGGAAGTGGTGTTGGAGGGCCAGTAGGAGGCAATCTTTCCTGTGGTCTAAAAAAATCTCCCAATGCCCCAGGGCAGTGATTGGGGACATTACCCTGTGTAGGTTGCTGTCTTTCGGATGGGACATTAAACGGGAGTCCTGACTCACTGTGGTCACTAAAGATCCTATGGCACTTATAGTAAGAGTAGGAGTGTTAACCCTGCTATTCTGGTTAAATTCCCAATCTGGCTCTCATACCATCATGGCCATCTAATCATCCCCAGCTTCCAATTGGCTCTTTCATCTCCTCTCCCCTGTAAATTCCCCATGTTGTTTCTGTAAATGAGAGTGTGTTCTCAGTCAACTTACCGGGTAAAATAAAATAAAACACTCGTAAGCTTATGTTCCATCGCTATCAAGAAACCAGGCCCAAGCTATTACTTCATAGACATGGCTATTTGTATTTATGCAAACCATATGGATTCTCCCTTTAAAGAGGGGCGGGGGAATATCAACAGCTGCTTTACATTAAGCACATACCAGTTCCTGTGACTCTCAAAGTACTGAATAAGTTGGCTGAGTGAGCATTTGAAAAAAGAAAAGAAACCAGTTTTTTACTTCTTGATGGCTACTTCCCACTAAGTCCAGACCGGCTGTCTTTTTTTTGTGCGGTCCGGACGGCCCCAGCTCCATGAGGGGGCTCAAGTAAAAAATGTTTAGCCCCCTCAGTTTTAGTTTTATATCCCTATTTAAAATAGCAAAAAAGTTTAAATGATTGAGTGACAGGTTGGCGGCAAAACAAATTATATCTCCGCTGCGCTGTGTTAGCACAATGGGCAAGGTACTCCACGGTGTGTGTAGGGGACTATGGAAAGCCTCTGGGGCTGTTAGGAATGACTGCTTTGGGGTCTCCATAAAAAGGCTGGGCCACTTGAGGACATTCAGAGACTTGTCCTGAAGCCACTCCTGCGTTGTCTTGGCTAAGTGCTTAGTCTGAGGTCCTGAGGGCTCTGGAGCAGGTTTTCATCAAGGATCTCTCTGTACTTTGCTCTGTTCATCTTTTCCTTGATCCCGACTAGTCTCCCAGTCCCTACCGCTGAAAACATCCCCACAGCATGATGCTGCCACCACCCTGCTTCACCGTAGGGATGGTGCCAGGTTTCCAACAGACGTGACGCTTGGCATTCAGGCCAAAGAGTCCAATCTTGGTTTCATCAGACCAGAGAATCTTGTTTCTCATGATCTAAGAGTCCTTTACGTGCCTTTTGGCATACTCCAAGTGGGCTGTCATGTGCCTTCTACTGAGGAGTGGCTTCCTTCTGGCCACTCTACCATAAAGGCCTGATTGGTGGAGTGCTGCAGAGATAGGAGAAACTTCCGGACCGTAGATTGTCGTCGCGGACTCCGGACTGGGAACCGTCTCTGGAAGCTCCGGACTGGGAACCAACGCTGGAGGCTCCGGACTGGGGACCGTCGCTGGAGGCTCCGGACTGGGGACCGTCGCTGCAGGCTCCAGACTTGGGACCGTCGCTGCAGGCTCCGTACTGGGGACCGTCGCTGGAGGCCGAGTGCGTGGAACTTGCACAGGACGCACCGGGCTGGAGAGACGCACTGGAGGCCGGGTGCGTGGAGCTGGCACAACGCGTACTGGCTGGATACCCACTTTAGCTCGGTAAGTGTGGAGAGCTGGCCCAGGACGCACTGGGCTGTGAAGGCGCACTGGAGGCAGAGTCGTAGAGCCGGCGCAGGTTATACTGGGCCGTGGAGGCGCACTGGAGGTCTGGAGCGTAGAGCTGGCACAACGCGTCCTGGCTGAATACCCCCTGTAGCACGGCAAGTGCGGGGAGCTGGCACAGACCGCATTGGGTTGTGCGTAGAGCTGGCGCAGGATATCCTGGGCCGAGGAGACGCACTGGCGACCAGGACCGCTGAGCCGGCAATCCGTCCTGGACAGATGCTCACCTTAGCACGGCAAGTACGGAAAGCAGGCACAGAACGCACCGGGCTAAGGGTGCGCACTGGAGGCACGGTGCGCAGAACCGGAAAGCATGGGATCTGATCCGTGACCAACTCCTCATCGTAATTACAGGGAGTTGGTTCTTGTTCCCACTTTTGCTCCGCTCGCCAACCCGTGTGCCCCCACAATTTTTTTTTTTTAGGCTGCCCTTCGGGCTTCCGTCGTTTCCTTGATTCCTGGTTTCGGCGCCGTTCCTCTCTCGCTGACTCCGCCTGCTTCCATGGCAGGGTCTTGTCCCCTGCCATTACCTCCTCCCAGGTCCATGATGTCCTCCACTCCTGGGCACGCTGCTTGGTCACTTGGTGGTGGGATCTTCTGTCACGCTCGTCGAAATGAATTGACCAAGGCGCAGCGTGCGTAGAGGTCCACATATTTTAATTAATTGAAACTCACCAAACAAAAACAATCAAGCACAAACGAAACGTGGAGCTCATGGCGTGCACACAGGCAACTAACCAAAAAACAAGATCCCACAATCTAAGGTGGGAAAAAGGGCTGCCTAAGTATGATCCCCAATCAGAGACAACGATAAACAGCTGCCTCTGATTGGGAACTATACTAGGCCAACAAAGAAATAGAAACACAGATTTGCCCACCCAAGTCACACCCTGACCTAACCAAATAGAGAATAAAAAAGGCTCTCTAAGGTCAGGGCGTGACACCACCCTTTGCCTTGATGACAGGTTTGCACACTTTTTTGCATTCTCTCAACCAGCTTCACCTGTAATGTTTTTCCAACAGTCTTGAAAGAGTTCCCACATATGCTGAGCTTGTTGGCTGCTTTTCCTTCACTCTGCTGTCCAACTCATCCTTAACCATCTCAATTGTGTTGATTGTGAAAGCCAGGTCATCTTATGCAGCACTCCATCACTCTCCTTCTTGGTCAAATAGCCCTTACACAGCCTGGAAGTGTGTTGGTTCATTGTCTTGTTGGAAAACAAATCATAGTCCCAGTAAGTGCAAACCAGATGGGATGGCATATCGCTGCAGAATGCTGTGGTAGCCATGCTGATTAAGTGCGCCTTAAATTCTAACTAAATGACAGACAGTGTCACCAGCAAAGCACCCCCACACCATAAAACCTCCTCCTCCATGCTTCATGGTGGGAGCCATACATGCGGAGATCATCCGTTCAGCTACTCTGCGTCTCACAAAGACACAGCGGTTTGAACCAAGAATCTCAAATTTAGGCTTATCAGACCAAAGGACAGATTTCCACCGGTCTAATGTCCATTGCTTGTGTTTCTTGAGCCAAGCAAGTCTCTTCTTATTGGTGTCCTTTAGTAGTGGTTTCTTTACAGAAATTCGACCATGAATGCCTGATTCACACAGTCTCCTCTGAACAGTTGATGTTGAGATGTGTCTTTTACTTGAACTCTGGGAAGCATTTATTTGGGCTGACATTTCTGAGGCTGGTAACTGAATTTATCTTCTGCAGCAGAGGTAACTCTGGGTCTTCCTTACCTGTGGAGGGCCTCATGAGAGCCAGTTTCATCATAGCGCTTGATTGTTTTTGCGACTGCACTTGAAGTAACTTTCAAAGTTCTAGAAATATTCCGTATTGACTGACCTTCATGTCTTAAAGTAATGATGGACTGTCGTTTCTCTTTGCTTTTTTGAGCTGTGCTTACCATTATATTGGGCATTATATTGGTCTTTTACCAATTAGTGCTATCTTCTGTATTTTTTTTATTTTTTATTATTTAACCTTTATTTAACCAGGTAGGCTAGTTGAGAACAAGTTCTCATTTGCAACTGCGACCTGGTCAAGATAAAGCAAAGCAGTTTGACACGTACAACAACACAGAGTTACACATGGAATAAACAAACATACAGTCAATAATACAGTAGACAAAGTCTTTATACAGTATGTGCAAATGAGGTAAGATAAGGGAGGTAAAGCAATAAATAGGCCATGGTGACGAAGTAATTACAATATAGCAATTAAACACTGGAATGGTAGATGTGCAGAAGATGAATGTGCAAGTAGAGATACTGGGGTGAAAAGGAGCAAGATAAATAAATAAATACAGTATGGGGATGTGGTAGTTGGATGGGCTAATTACAGATGGGCTATGTACAGGTGCAGTGATCTGTGAGCTGCTCTGACAGCTGGTGCTTAAAGCTAGTGAGGGAGATAAGAGTCTCCAGCTTCAGTAATTTTTGCCGTTCGTTCCAGTCAATGGCAGCAGAGAACTGGAAGGAAAGGCGGCCAAAGTAGGAATTGGCTTTGGGGGTGACCAGTGAGATATATCTGCTGGAGCGCATGCTATGGGTGGGTGCTGCTATGGTGACCAGTGAGCAGAGAAAAGGCGGGGCTTTACCTAGCAGAGACTTGTAGATGACCTGGAGCCAGTGGGTTTGGCAACGAGTATGAAGCGAGGGCCAGTCAACGAGAGCGTACAGGTCGCGGTGGTGTGTAGTATATAGGGCTTTCGTGACAAAACGGATGGCACTGTGATAGACTGCATCCAATTTGTTGAGGAGAGTGTTGGAGGCTATTTTATAGATGACATCGCCGAAGTCGAGGATCGGTAGGATGGTCAGTTTTACGAGGGTATGTTTGGCAGCATGAGTGAAGAATGCTTTGTTCCGAAATAGGAAGCCAATTCTAGATTTAATTTTGGATTGGAGATGCTTAATGTGAGTCTGGAAGGAGAGTTTACAGTCTAACCAGACACTTAGGTATTTGTAGTTGTCCACATATTCTAAGTCAGAACCGTCCAGAGTAGTGATGCTGGATGGGCGGGCATGTGCGGGCAGCGATTGTTTGAAGAGCATGCATTTAGTTTTTCTTGTATTTAAGAGCAGTTGGAGGCCACATAAGGAGAGTTGTAGCATTGAAGCTCGTCTGGAGGTTAGTTAACACAGTGTCCAAAGAAGGGACAGAGGTATACAGAATGGTGCTGTCTGCGTAGAGGTGGATCAGAGAATCACCAGCAGCAAGAGCGACATCATTCATGTATACAGAGAAGAGAGTCGGCCAGAGAATTGAACCCTGTGGCACCCCCATAGAGACTGCCAGAGGTCCGGACAACAGGCCCTCCGATTAGACACACTGAACTCTATCAGAGAAGTAGTTGGTGAACCAGGCGAGGCAATCATTTGAAAAACCAAGGCTGTTGAGTCTGCCGATAAGAATGTGGTGATTGACAGAGTCGAAAGCCTTGGCCAGGTCGATGAATACGGCTGCACAGTAATGTCTCTTATCGATGGCGGTTATGATATCGTTTAGGACCTTGAGCATGGCTGAGATCCAGCTCTGAAACCGGATTGCATACTGGACAAGGTACGGTGGGATTCGAAATGGTCGGTGATCTGTTTGTTAACTTGGCTTTCGAAGACCTTAGAAAGGCAGGGTAGGATAGATATCGGTCTGTAACAGTTTGGGTCTAGAGTGTCTCCCCCTTTGAAGAGGGGGATGACCGCGGCAGCTTTCCAATCTTTGGGAATCTCAGACGATACGGAAGACAGGTTGAACAGGCTAGTAATAGGGGTTGCAACAATTTCGGCAGATAATTTTAGAAAGAGAGGGTCCAGATTGTCTAGCCCGGCTCATTTGTAGGGGTCCAGATTTTGCAACTCTTTCAGAACATCAGCTATCTGGATTTGGGTGAAGGAGGAATGGGGGAGGCTTGGGCAAGTTGCTGTGGGGGTTGGAGGGCTGTTGATTGGGGTAGGGGTAGCCAGGTGGAAAGCATGGCCAGCCATAGAAAAATACTTATTGAATTTTTCAATTATGGTGGATCTATCAGTGGTGACAGTGTTTCCTAGCCTCAGTGCAGTGGGCAGCTGGGAGGAGGTGCTCTTATTCTCCATGGACTTTACAGTGTCCCACAACTTTTTTGAGTTTGTGCTACAGGATGCAAATTTCTGCTTGAAAAAGTTAGCCTTAGCTTTCCTAACTGCCTGTGTATATTGGTTCCTGACTTCCCTGAAAAGTTGCATATCACGGGGGCTATTCGATGCTAATGCAGAACGCCACAGGATGTTTTTGTGCTGTTCAAGGGCAATCAGGTCTGGAGAGAATCAAGGGCTATATCTGTTCCTGGTTCTACATTTTTTGAATGGGGCATGCTTATTGAAGTTGGTGTGGAACTTACTTTTAAAGAATAACCAGGCATCCTCTACTGACGGGATGAGGTCAATATCCTTCCAGGATACCCGGGCCAGGTCGATTAGAAAGGCCTGCTTGCTGAAGTGTTTTAGGGAGCGTTTGACAGTGATGAGGGGTGGTTGTTTGACCGCAGACCTATTACGGATCCAGGCAATGAGGCAGTGATCGCTGAGATCTTGGTTGAAAACAGCAGAGGTGTATTTGGAGGGCAAGTTGGTTAGGATGATATCTATGAGGGTGCCCGTGTTTATAGATTTGGGGTTGTATCTGGTGGGTTCATTGATCATTTGAGTGAGATTGAGAGCATCAAGCTTAGATTGTAGGATGGCTGGGGTGTTAAGCATATCCCAGTTTAGGTCACCTAGCTGCACGAGCTCTGAAGATAGATGGGGGGCAATCAATTCCCATATGGTATCCAGGGCACAGCTGGGGGCTGAGGGTGGTCTATTGCAAGCGGCAACGGTGAGAGACTTGTTTCTGGAAAGGTGGATTTTTAAAATTAGAAGCTCGAATTGTTTGGGTACAGACCTGGATAGTAAGACAGCTTTGCAGGCTATCTCTGCAGTAGATTGCAACACCGCCCCCTTTGGCAGTTTTATCTTGTCGGAAAATGTTATAGTTAGGGATGGAAATGTCAGGGTTTTTGGTGGTCTTCATAAGCCATGATTCAGACACGGCTAGGACATCCGGGTTGGCAGAGTGTGCTAAAGCAGTGAATAAAACAAACTTAGGGAGGAGGCTTCTAATGTTAACATGCATGAAACCAAGGCTTTTACGGTTACAGAAGTCAACAAATGAGAGCACCTGGGGAGTAGTAGTGGAGCTAGGCAATGCAGGGCCAGGATTAACCTCTACATCACCAGAGGTACAGAGGAGGAGTAGGATAAGGGTACGGCTAAAGCCTATCAGAACTGGTCGTCTAGTACGTTCAGAACAGAGAGTGAAAGGAGCAGGTTTCTGGGTGCGGTAGAATAGATTCAATGCATAATGTACAGACAAAGGTATGGTAGGATGTGAGTACATTGGAGGTAAACCTAGGCATTGAGTAATGATGAGAGAGATATTGTCCCAAGAGATGTTTAAACCAGGTGATGTCACCGCATATGTGGGAGGTGGAACTAAATGGTTGGTTAAGGCATATTGAACAGGGCTAGAGGCTTTACAGTGAAATAAGACAATAATCACAAGCCAGGACAGTAATGGACAAGGCATATTGATATTAGGGAGAGGCATGCGTAGCCAAGTGATCATAGGGGTCCAGTGAGTGGTTGGGCTGGCTGGAGACATGGCGATTCAGACAGCTAGAGGGCCGGGGCTAGCAAGCTAGCAGAAGGGCCTAAGAAGGACGTCTCGACAGAGGAAAGTCTATTTTAGCCTCTGCGTCCGGTGAAGTTGACAGACCAGTTGTGATGGATTAGTAAGGTTCCGAGTAGCAGAGGAGTCCAAGTCCAATTGGCAAAATAGGTATAGTGGCCCAAGAAATTGGCCGATGGATCTATTCAGCTAACAGTCCAATATGCTCTAGACAGCCAGCGGGCCGCGCCTAACAGCTAGCGGGCCGCGGCAAGCAGATGGGCATTCAGGGGACGTCGCGATGTAGGGGCCAGTTGAGTAACCCCTCGAGAAGATTACGTCGTAGTCCAGTCGTGAAGGATCGGCGGGGTTCCGTGCCCCGTACCGGCAGTAGAAGGGTTCTGGGTATTGAAGCCCAGGAGTGGCTGATGGGCCTCTTCAGCTAGCCGGGAGAATGGGCCTAGCATTGGCTAGCTACAGGCTAATTGGTGCTTGCTTCGGAACAGACGTTAGCCAGGAGTAGTCACTCTGATAGCAGCTAGCTAGCTGCGATGATCCAGGTGGAAAGGTCCAGAGCTTGCGGTAGGAATCTGGGGATATGTAGAGAAAATAGGTCCGGTATGCTCTGGTTTGAGTCACGTTGTACAAACTGGCGAGAGCTTTCCGAGCTGAAGGTTAGCTGATGACCGCTAGCAGTGGTTAGCTGACTACTCGCTTTGGATAAGAGCGTCTGCTAAATGACTTAAATGTAAATGTAAATGTACTAGCTAGCAGCTAGTGAGCTGGCTAGCTTCTGTTGGGGGATTCCGGATTTGAGGTAAATAAAAATACTTTACAAATAACAGATCCACACCACATTGGGTGAGGCGGGTTGCATGAGAGTATTTTGAAGTTGAGGTTTAGAAAAATATTTAAAAAGATATGCGAAGAAAAATATATAAAAATATATATACATAGGACAAGACAAAGGACAAAGATGTCTGACTGCCACGCCATCTTGTATTCCAATCCTACCTTGTCACATCACAACTGATTGGCTCAAATGCATTATGAAGGAAATAAATTCCTCAAATGTACTTTTAACAAGGCTAACCTGTTAAATGAAATGCATTCCAGGTGACTACCTCATGAAGCTGGTTGATAGAATGCCAAGAGTGTGCAAAGATGTCATCAAGGCAAAGGGTGGCTACTTTATAGAATCTGAAAAATTAAAATATGTTCTGATTTGTTTAACATTTTTAGTTACTACATGATTCCATATGTGTTATTTCATTGTTTTGATGTCTTCACTACTATTCTACAATGTAAAAAATAGTACCTGTCAAAGGTTTGGTGTGTGTGTGTGTGTGTGTGTGTGTGTGTGTGTGTGTGTGTGTGTGTGTGTGTGTGTGTGTGTGTGTGTGTGTGTGTGTGTGTGTGTGTGTGTGTGTGTGTGTGTGTGTGTGTGTGTGTGTGTGTGTGTGTGTGTGTGTGTGTGTGTGACTAATAATTGACTAATAATACGCAGAATAATATAAATACTTCTACGAAGGATTGTGACCCACAACAACGGGCGGCAGTAGGAATTCTACATTTTGTCAACAGATGCGTACACTCACTCACCCTACCCCTCCCAAACAAACACCTCTGCCCCTCTCTACCCTTCCACACATAGATCGATCTCAGATCGTTGTCTTGGATATAGGGTTAGCACCGTTCCATTATGATAGGACAAAAAAATACCTAGATATTTTAATTTTAAATGTATATCCTACATCTGCGCAAAATTAAAGACTATCACTATGTCACTCCTGCTCGCAGACACACATGAACTCTGGCATTTGCAACCATTTTTCTTACTCACTCACTTTATAGACGCTATAGTCTCGTTTTAATGTGACGTCTAGAATTTGAGCTAGGTAGACGTAGAAAATACTCTGAAAACTCAATTGTTAAAGACCTTGTTGAAAAATCCAGTATGCGGTTCTTGGTAACAGTCGGACGGCTCATGACAAGAGGCGGGGAGTGTGTGGTGTACCTCCAGTCAAGTTGATTTATGAATTTTCATCGATATTTGATTTAACATTGAGCTTCAACCAATGCATACTATAAGTACACTGTTTGTTACACATACCTGTAGACATGGCATTTTATGAGATGCCCAGTACACCAATAGGCATGTACATATGTACTGTACAGAGACATGCAGTTTGCAGAGCAGTACACAGACAGCCTGGTAGGTTTAGTACACAGCCAGCCCTGAACCTCATCAGCAGGGTGGTGACCTATGGGAATAATATTTACAGCTACGCTCATTAGTCTCTCACTCAGACTCTGCCAGCTATACCCCCTAATCTCAACAACCCCAACCCAGCCCAAACCCCAGTCCTGATGTCTAATTCCCAGGATGCTAGACATTTACTTTACCACATCATAATACACACAAACAGTGGTTATATAGGAGATCTTTCTCGTAGATTTTTCTGCCTCTTCCCAATATGTGTTGCTGTCTATCCCTCTCTCCTTTGTTATTTTGGTGTGTGCAATATTTGCAATTGAATGAATCTTATACATTCACAGATGCAGATCTTAAAAGAGAGAGAGGCATGTATTATATGTTGTTATTTCCAACCTTGCAGCCTGGCTTTAGCTTTGCATTCCCTCTCTCGCTTCCTGTGTTTTGGTCTGGTGATTTGTGCTCAGCGTCAGACTAACTCATTACTACAGCAGAGCATACAGCCAGTCGGTCAGTGTGGCTTTGGCATCAGCAGAACAACTATAGCTCCTTCAGCTCATTTACTGAGAGAGGGAGAGATAGGAAGAACGAGAGAGATGGGTGCCGTCTCCCTCCTCCGCTTTCTCTTTTTCCTCCCCCCCCTCCTATACACAAGCTCTGCTGACTGAGAAAGCTGTTACTTTCTGCCTCATCTCTTGTTCTGTTCCGGATGGCCTGTGTCTCCTGGTCTCTGCCCCAGGCTGGGAGGAGTGGAGCTGAGTTGGCAAGGACACAAACACTTTGGATTGGATAGTATAGGGCCAAAGAAGGGTACTCTAACGCAGTGTTATCCCATCACCATTTCCTTTGTTTTGCTAGATGGAAAGTAGTTCACTGAAAGGGCATTCAGATTGATGAAACAATATCCAGTGTGATTTGAATTATTGGAAGATCATCTCTAGTATGTCTATGTTTCCTATATTATACCTATCCATCACATGTCTCATGTGGGCCCCTTCTGCAGTTTATTACCAAATGAGCTTTTTGTGATTATAGTTATGAGCTATAATGATGCAGCCTGATAGAGATATATGACTAATCTATATCTATATGATTTATGTATTGCTCCGGCTGAGAGATACAGAGACATAAAGGTCCAGGCATGTACATTGTGCAGTAACCACATTTTAAGGAAAGTGGTTGTAGGCCAGAGAAATCAATCAATAGGTTCCACTCAGATGCTTTTTTTAATGACTTGACCTGCAGGGTCATGAGGGGTGGTGCAGTGGGGGCAACGAGAGAGGTACACAAAGAGTGAAAAAGGTCAGAGGTCAAAGATCTGTAAGATTTAGGTGTCTGTGCTTTATCCACTGTCCTGGAACTCTAGGCAATTGGAAGTGCGATAGGCATATCACAGTGACTGAGTTGCATTCTAGGAGTGTGGTGTATCCAGTTGGCAGTTCTCTCTGCTAACCCTGGGGCTGAGAGAGAGCGAGAGAGAGAGAGTCAGCATCCCTCCTACACGCATTAAAAGCAGTGGTGCCAAATTATTTTGATTAATTACAACTTTCATAAATTTTCCGTAAGTCTACTTACTTTTACAATTTACTGCCGTTGGCAACTCGTTTTAACTGTGGGGAATGCAATTTAACGCGAATTATTTTTTCCCTTTTTCTCTCAAATCCACCTCTTCTTACTCCCAACACCCTGCTACTTCATTCATCTCCCACCACCCTGCTACTTCATACATCTCCCACCACCCTGCTACTTCATTCATCTCCCACCACCCTGCTACTTCATTCATCTCCCACCACCCTGCTACAACATTCATCTCCCACCACCCTGCTACAACATTCATCTCCCACCACCCTGCTACAACATTCATCTCCCACCACCCTGCTACAACATTCATCTCCCACCACCTTGCTACAACATTCATCTCCCACCACCCTGCTACTTCATTCATCTCCCACCACCCTGCTACTTCATTCATCTCCCACCACCCTGCTACTTCATTCATCTCCCACCACCCTGCTACTTCATTCATCTCCCACCACCCTGCTACTTCATTCATCTCCCACCACCCTGCTACTTCATTCATCTCCCACCACCCTGCTACTTCATTCATCTCCCACCACCCTGCTACAACATTCATCTCCCACCACCCTGCTACAACATTCATCTCCCACCACCCTGCTACAACATTCATCTCCCACCACCCTGCTACTTCATTCGTCTCCCACCACCCTGCTACAACATTCATCTCCCACCACCCTGCTACTTCATTCATCTCCCACCACCCTGCTACTTCATTCATCTCCCACCACCCTGCTACAACATTCATCTCCCACCACCCTGCTACAACATTCATCTCCCACCACCCTGCTACAACATTCATCTCCCACCACCCTGCTACTTCATTCATCTCCCACCACCCTGCTACAACATTCATCTCCCACCACCCTGCTACAACATTCATTTCCCACCACCCTGCTACAACATTCATCTCCCACCACCCTGCTACAACATTCATCTCCCACCACCCTGCTACTTCATTCATCTCCCACCACCCTGCTACTTCATTCATCTCCCACCACCCTGCTACTTCATTCATCTCCCACCACCCTTCTACTTCATTCGTCTCCCACCACCCTGCTACTTCATTCGTCTCCCACCACCCTGCTACAACATTCATCTCCCACCACCCTGCTACAACATTCATCTCCCACCACCCTGCTACAACATTCATCTCCCACCACCCTGCTACAACATTCATCTCCCACCACCCTGCTACAACATTCATCTCCCACCACCCTGCTACAACATTCATCTCCCACCACCCTGCTACAACATTCATCTCCCACCACCCTGCTACTAAATTCATCTCCCACCACCCTGCTACTAAATTCGTCTCCCACCACCCTGCTACTAAATTCATCTCCCACCACCCTGCTACTAAATTCATCTCCCACCACCCTGCTACAACATTCATCTCCCACCACCCTGCTACAACATTCATCTCCCACCACCCTGCTACAACATTCATCTCCCACCACCCTGCTACAACATTCATCTCCCACCACCCTGCTACAACATTCATCTCCCACCACCCTGCTACAACATTCATCTCCCACCACCCTGCTACTAAATTCATCTCCCACCACCCTGCTACTAAATTCGTCTCCCACCACCCTGCTACTAAATTCATCTCCCACCACCCTGCTACTAAATTCATCTCCCACCACTCTGCTACAACATTTGTCTCCCACCACCCTGCTACAACATTCATCTCCCACCACCCTGCTACAACATTCATCTCCCACCACCCTGCTACAACATTCATCTCCCACCACCCTGCTACAACATTCATCTCCCACCACCCTGCTACAACATTCATCTCCCACCACCCTGCTACAACATTCATCTCCCACCACCCTGCTACAACATTCATCTCCCACCACCCTGCTACAACATTCATCTCCCACCACCCTGCTACTAAATTCATCTCCCACCACCCTGCTACAACATTCATCTCCCACCACCCTGCTACAACATTCATCTCCCACCACCCTGCTACAACATTCGTCTCCCACCACCCTGCTACAACATTCGTCTCCCACCACCCTGCTACAACATTCGTCTCCCACCACCCTGCTACAACATTCATCTCCCACCACCCTGCTACTTCATTCATCTCCCACCACCCTGCTACTAAATTCCTCTCCCACCACCCTGCTACTAAATTCCTCTCCCACCACCCTGCTACTAAATACCTCTCCCACCACCCTGCTACAACATTCCTCTCCCACCACCCTGCTACAACATTCATCTCCCACCACCCTGCAACAACATTCATCTCCCACCACCCTGCTACAACATTCATCTCCCACCACCCTGCTACATCATTCATCTCCCACCACCCTGCTACTTCATTCATCTCCCACCACCCTGCTACTTCATTCATCTCCCACCACCCTGCTACTTCATCCCTCTCCCACCACCCTGCTACTTCATTCCTCTCCCACCACCCTGCTACAACATTCATCTCCCACCACTCTGCTACAACATTCATCTCCCACCACCCTGCTACAACATTCATCTCCCACCACCCTGCTACTAAATTCCTCTCCCACCACCCTGCTACTAAATTTCTCTCCCACCACCCTGCTACAACATTTGTCTCCCACCACCCTGCTACAACATTCATCTCCCACCACCCTGCTACTAAATTAATCTCCCAAGCTATATTTTCTTCTTGTTTCCCACGTATCGTGTTGCACATTCATTATTATTTTAAAACGTATATCTACTCTCCTGGCTTCATCTGTTCCACCTCCCATCTTCTCTCACCTTCGAAAAAATAATCTGTTCCCACATCTTGTCCCTTAACATTACCTTACTTCTCCTTCCTCTTATTCCTCCTCTATTCTCTCACCTCATTCTCTCACCTTGCTCCTCTCCTATTTTCCTCATACCCCTCCATCCTCCATCTCCCTATCTTCTTTCTCTTTCCCACAGCTCCCTCCTCTCTCCTGAGTCAGTTACTTTCCTCCCACCATCTCTTCTCTCCTCTCTCCTGAGTCAGTTGCTTGCCTCCTACCATCTCTTCTCTCCTCTCTCCTGAGTCAGTTGCTTGCCTCCTACCATCTCTTCTCTCCTGAGTCAGTTGCTTTCCTCCCACCATCTCTTCTCTCCCCTCTGCTGTATCAATAAAGTATTCTTCTTCTCCATAGGCCCACCTGCGCTCGATGGACGTGAAGATCCTGCAGCAGCTGCTGGCGGTGCACGAGGGGATCGAGGCATGTAAGTGGCTCCTGGAGGAGCGCGGCACCCTGACCAGCCGCTGCAGCAGTCTGACCAGCAGCCAGTACAGCCTGGGAGAGGGCCCTGGAGGAGACACCTGGAGGGGCAGCTGGAGCAGCCTGCAGGACCCCCTCAACGACAAGCTGGATAACATCTCTATAGGCAGTTATCTGGACACCCTTGCTGATGACATGGATGAGTACGGCCCTTCTAGTTCTGAGTCTGTGCTGTGTTCTACTCCACTGGGGACTGTGACGCCCACTCGGACCGGGGCAGGGACAGGAGCTGGGGCAGGGGCTGGGGCAGGGGCTGGGGCAGGAGCTGGGAGAGGCGCTGGAGCTGGAGAAGGGTCAGTGGCTATGGCAGGGTTTGGGTCTGGAGCTGGGGTAGGACAAGGCACAGGGGTCAAGGTAGTTGTTGATCCTGCCTCTCCCCAAGTCAAGCCAGACATCCCCAATAAGGAGTCTTCAATTTGGACTAAGGCCACAGAGGCAGTGAAAGGAACCACCATCACCAAGGATACCAAGGACCCCAGCCAAACCCATCAGCCCAGTAAGAGCAACGGCGCCCTGGATAAAGCAGTCAGGCAAGCACGAGGACCTACTGATTCAGCCCGGGTCTGCCTGGCTGAAAAGCTGGGGAAAAGCCAGAGCCCCAAACTCAAACCCTATAAGAATGGCAAGATAGACGTAGATGCCTGCAAGATGAACGGCAAGATGCACCTGGGGTATGATGCCCACTGGCGATGGGTGCAGTCGCAGGACGATGTGACATTTCTATGAGGTATTACACCACTTCCCTCTAAAAAATGCTGGGTTAAAATCAACCCAATTTTGGGTTATTTGGTAACCAAGTGCTGGGTAAATGTTGGACAGGACACACGCTGGATTATTTTGACCCAGCCAGTTAGATTGTGTGAATAACCTAGCATGTTGGATTGTTGTGATTACCCAAACATGGGTTAATTTAACCATCAATTAAGTTATATTCATTTTCATGCTGGGTTGAACAGCTCTTTTAATATGTAATCAATAGGTTATTTTCAGGAGGCGTGGCTTATTAGGTGTGTGGGTTTCAGATAGTTATTTTTCGCCACCAGTGAAAATAAATGTAATTATTGTTCATAATCTTAAATACACAGCTAATTTCAATTTTCATTTAAAGAAAATACACATTACATATTCTAATGTATTATTAATAACATAAGTTTGTACGTATTTTTACATAGTGGTAAGTATACCAACATTGGGTTTTGCATAGGCTTTTAAGGAACTCTTAGACTTTTGTAAGCTTCATTAAATCTACTAAAGTGTCAGTGTACAACCTTAACCTTCTGATATCAGAACAGATAAACCGGAATGATGTTTACTCTCACGGGTGGCCAAAAATAACTATATGAAACCACGGCCCTACCTACTGTAGTCGCGCTTCCAGTCTTCTGACCTGACCGCTGGGTCTCAATAACCCAGCATCAATAACCCAGCAACAACAACAACTCAACCTTGCTCTTTTTAAAGAAAACAACCCAAATAAGTGACCCAATGCCTGCAACCTAGCAGTTGGGTCATCCAAACAACCCAGCATTTTTTTGTGTAAAGACACTTTTCCCCCTCCCATGTAACGACCCTAGCGGTCAAATATTAAGAGAGAGGTTGATTGCACATATTATACAAACGTCTACCATTTCCATGGTGCAAGATATCAGGTGTGTAGGAGAACACAACATCATTACATTATGTTCTATTCACTCTAAATGTGACTGCACTAACTTTCTAGGACATTGATGTCAGTATTATATTGGGGATGAAGCACAGTGTTGATATTTTTCTGAATCAAGTTTGTTTTTGACATGTTTATCCTCCTTTCCTCTATGCATTGTAACATACAGTACCAGAGAAAATTAACAATTTTCCAATAGAAAAATATATATTTGTTACAATCACTCGCATCTATAGAACCTAGTTTACCCTCACAACCCCATGTCAAAATGATTCAAACACACTCTATAGATAGCGGAATCGTTCTCATACGATGCACTATTGTAAAGTGGTTGTTCCACTGGATATCATAAGGTGAATGCACCAATTTGTAAGTCGCTCTGGATAAGAGCGTCTGCTAAATGACTTAAATGTAAATGTAGGTGTGTATAGAGCATATAGAACGTTCCTACTGTTTGCACACCTGTGCTATTGTCAGTGTCCTACTACCTACAGTACTTAACCAGTCAATGCAATTTGTATAATCAGTGAATCGCAATACAATTAATCTGTGCATCGGGTACTTCTGTGGGTGGTTGTCGTAGAACAATGTCTCTATGGCTGAGTGTTATTATTGTCTCTTTTTTAACTGTACACTATTTTTGTTTCATTTGGACAGCAGTTGATGTGATTGGTGTCATCCTAAACTATTATGCCTGTATCTCCAGTCCCAAGATGACTGCACTGTTGTTCTGATAATCCTGATCGTTTAAATTACTGATTCAGTCCTCTGCTGTCCGTGTCTTAATGAGTCCAACCGTCTATGATCTTTCATTCAGTGTTGAGTGGTGTGGACTTGTTAGTTATTTGGGTGGGTGAAAATTGCATGTCATGTGCTGACTGCTTTATTGGTGAAAATGATCATGAAAAATGGGTGAAAAACTTGATACGATCATGGGAGAAGAAAAGCAATATTCCCTCTGAGCCTTTGTATTCAGTTATAAACAACCCACTCTCACACAGAATTGTCACCACTGAAAACTAATAATGCTTGGACACTCCAAGGCAGGGGTTGCCAGGATGACAGAGAGGATGAGGGAGAGAGAGCACGTGTGTAAGTGCATGTGTGTGTGAGTGGCTTGCTGTGCACAGGTACTTTGTCTGATACTAACGAGTTCCAAGGGGCTATTCTTCACTATAACCTCCATCATTAGTCATATTAACTCTGGGAGAACAATGCACTGCATGCCATTATAAAAGGCATATGTATTGGGAATGTTATCAGATGTGATATGAAAAGCATTCATTACATTACCCAGAGCAACTTACAGGAGCAATTAGGGTTGAGTGCCTTGCTTAAGGGCACATCAACAGATTTTTCACGTAGTTGGCCCTTAACCACTAGGGTACCTGCCGCCGCATTCAACCACGTTAGTGTAACAAATCAGATGATGATGGACTGTTTTCAATTGAATTACGTTAGGATTTCCCTTAGTGATGTTTTGGATTATGTATACTCACGCCTTACGACCTTGTTACAAGCTGACAGTCTTAGTTCTATTGTTTTAGGGTGTCTGTCTCTGTGTGATGTCTTTGCCTGCATGTCTTCAGTTCTGTACCACTCAGCACTCCTATCAGAGCAGCATTTTTAATATGTTTCAGATGAGTTCTCACTTCCAGACCTCAGCTACATTACAACCTTCCACCCACCCTTCCCTGTCTCCGCACACCCACTCCTCCTCCACTTTCAAACTGCACTGTGGCTTTTTTTCTTTCTTCTCCACCTCCTTTTGTCATCCTGTTTTCCACCAGCACAATGACTTGCTGGAAACATACATTCAGTGCCAACGTGTACGTTTAGTGCACGTCTACTCACGGGCCATGGTACAATAAGGATGGCAATGGGAAAACAATGACCGTAACCCAGTTCCTGGGGATGGAGAGGGGGATCTGTGCCAGAACTGGTGTCCAGCTGTATGCTTTGCCCACTTTGTCCACACTGCATCACTTAAATATGTCCCTATCCTCTTTTCTCTCTCTCTCTCTCTCTCTCTCTCTCTCTCTCTCTCTCTCTCTCTCTCTCTCTCTCTCTCTCTCTCTCTCTCTCTCTCTCTCTCTCTCTCTCTCTCTCTCTCTCTCTCTCTCTCTCTCTCTCTCTCTCTCTCTCTCTCTCTCTCTCTCTCTCTCTCTCTCTCTCTCTCTCTCTTTCACTCTCACTCTCATGTCAATTCAATTTAAGGGCTTTATTGGCATGGGAAACATATGTTAACATTGCCAAAGCAAGTGAAGTAGATAATCAACAAAAGTGAAATAAACAATAAACATGTACAGTAAACATTACACTTACAAAAGTTCCAAAATAATAAAGACATGGCCTCCCGAGTAGCGCAGTGGTCTAAGACACTTCCTCACAGTGCTAGCTGTGACAATAGAGATCCTGGTTCGAGTCCAGTCTCTGTTGCAGCCGGCCGCGACTGGGAGACCCATGGGGCGGCACAAAATTGGCCCAGCGTCGTCCGGGTTAGGGGAGGGTTTGGCCGGCAGGGATGTCCTTGTCCCATCGCGCTCTAGTGACTCCTGTGGCGGGCTGGGCGCATGCACGCTGACACGGTCGCCGGGTGTATGGTGTGGCTGGCTTCCCGGTTAAGCGGGCATTGTGTCAAGAAGCAGTGTGGCTTGGTTGGGCTGTGTTTCGGAGGACGCGCGGCTCTCGACCTTTGTCTCTCTCGAGTCCGTACGGGAGTTGCAGCGATGAGACAAGACTGTAACTACCAATTGGATACCATGAAATTGGGGAGAAAAAGGGGTAAAAGTTTTTAAAAAATAATAAAAGAATAATGACATTACAAATGTTTATAAGCAAATAGTTCAAGTACCAAAGGGAAAATAAATAAACATAAATATGGGTTGTATTTACAATAGTGTTTGTTCTTCACTAGTTGCCCTTGTGGCAACAGGTCACAAATCTTGCTGCTGTGATGGCACGCTGTGGTATTTCACCCATCTGTGTAATCTGAGGGAAATATGTGTCTCTAATATGGTCATACATTTGGCAGGAGGTTAGGAAGTGCAGCTCAGTTTCCACCTCATTTTGTGGGCAGTGTGCACATAGCCTGTCTTCTCTTGAGAGCCAGGTCTGCCTTCTGCGGCCTTTCTCAATAGCAAGGCTATGCTCACTAAGTCTGTACATAGTCAAAGCTTTCCTTAAGTTTGGGTCAGTCATAGTGGTCAGGGATTCTGCCACTGTGTCATCTCTGTTTAGAGCCAAATAGCATTCTAGATTGCTCTGTTTTTTTGTAAATTCTTTCCAATGTGTCAAGTAAATTATCTTTTTGTTTTCTCATGATTTGGTTGGGTCTAATTATGTTGCTGTTGTGGGGCTCTGTGGGGTCTGTTTGTGTTTGAGAACAGAGCCCCAGGACCAACTTGTCTCTCTCTCTCTATGGTAAAAAATAGAATGTGCATGCCAGTAGATAAAGTAGAAGACCGTCCGTAGTTAGATGTTGGGTGTTCCGTGATGTAGCCTTTAGTTTTCTAAAGCTCTTCTGTTAAGACTCCTAATGCTTTAATTTAACAGATGGGTTGGCTGGTAGTAAGTCATGGCATGCCAGTGTTTCCCTCCTACTTTGTGGTTTTCAGCGAATTAGCCAGCCCAAACAGAGGAGACACATTCTTAATGCAGGAGACCATGATCATCAAACATGTCAGATCATATATACATACTTTATATTTTCCTAATGGTTTAACTCGCATCACAGACTGAGCTAAACATTTCGTGATGTATTTTAGAGAAGACAAGATCCACTGTAATAGTCTATATGTAGGCCTGTAAGAATCTGGAATGAGAAAAGAGTTCTCATGAACTTGGTCACTGTCATAATATGAACTTGGTCACTTTCATAATATGAACTTGGTCACTGTCATAATATGAACTTGGTCACTGTCATAATATGAACTTGGTCACTTTCATAATATGAACTTGGTCACTGTCATAATATGAACTTGGTCACTGTCATAATATGAACTTGGTCACTTTCATAATATGAACTTGGTCACTGTCATAATATGAACTTGGTCACTGTCATAATATGAACTTGGTCACTGTCATAATATGAACTTGGTCACTGTCATAATATGAACTTGGTTACTGTCATAATATGAACTTGGTCACTGTCATAATATGAACTTGGTCACTGTCATAATATGAACATGGTCACTGTCATAATATGAACATGGTCACTGTCATAATATAAACTTGGTCACTGTCATAATATGAACTTGGTCACTGTCATAATATGAACATGGTCACTGTCATAATATGAACTTGGTCACTGTCATAATATAAACTTGGTCACTGTCATAATATGAACTTGGTCACTGTCATAATATGAACATGGTCACTGTCATAATATGAACATGGTCACTGTCATAATATGAACTTGGTCACTGTCATAATATAAACTTGGTCACTGTCATAATATGAACATGGTCACTGTCATAATATGAACTTGGTCACTTTCATAATATGAACTTGGTCACTGTCATAATATGAACTTGGTCACTGTCATAATATGAACTTGGTCACTTTCATAATATGAACTTGGTCACTGTCATAATATGAACTTGGTTACTGTCATAATATGAACTTGGTCACTGTCATAATATGAACTTGGTCACTGTCATAATATGAACTTGGTCACTTTCATAATATGAACTTGGTCACTGTCATAATATGAACTTGGTCACTGTCATAATATGAACTTGGTCACTGTCATAATATAAACTTGGTCACTGTCATAATATGAACTTGGTCACTGTCATAATATGAACATGGTCACTGTCATAATATGAACTTGGTCACTGTCATAATATGAACTTGGTCACTGTCATAATATGAACTTGGTCACTGTCATAATATAAACTTGGTCACTGTCATAATATGAACTTGGTCACTGTCATAATATGAACTTGGTCACTGTCATAATATAAACTTGGTCACTGTCATAATATGAACTTGGTCACTGTCATAATATGAACATGGTCACAGTAATAATATAAACTTGGTCACTGATGGTAAACTATAACTGAAGCGTGTTTGTATTTCATTATCAGTATATGATGTTTGCTTATCAGACGTCCAGTGTGATGTTTGTTTTGAATACAGGTGCCAAACACTCATCATCTGATTTGAACCGCAGACAAACAGAGCATGATTTTACGGAGTAATGGATATCCACTCAGTAACCATGGCAATGATCCAAACCAGGTTTTACATATTGACATTAGAATGTCAGTGGCTGTAAAGACTTTGCATATTGACGTTGTACTACTAAACAAGGCAATGCTGTCATTCCCAAATGCACAATATATTACAGAAGTATTCCCTATCCCACTTAGGGAAAGTGTAGAAGAGTAATGTACACTTAGTTATGGAATTACCAGACCTAATGTTGTCCTAAGGGAATCTTTCAAACAGTAGCCTTGCAGCATCAGGCTGCATATTTTCCCCATTCTGGATTAGAAAGCCAGTCACACGCTGTATAGCAAGCTGAGACACACTAAAGAGGCTTTTGGCAGCTCATTGCTAGCCAAATGGTGGCTAATGCTGGGGCCCCTATTGGAGTAGCTTGAGGAAAGTTGGCTTATTATGTTTCCATGGATTTGAGGGCCGGAATGGGGGGGGGAGTACGGAGCGGTGTGGAGGCAGGGAGTTGAAAGAAGCTTCCGCTTCCAATATTTCCTGCTGTTCTGTTCCCAGAATGCATTACCCTCAGCATTGACATGGGTTTCTAAGCACATGACATGGTCCTCAAAGAAAGCATCCGTTAAGAACAGGTTTTTCTATTCTCTTTCTCTCTTGCTTTTGTTGCCAGTCCGCTATGTGTGTTGTGTTCATATCTTGAACACAGAGAATTGGAAGTGAAATAAGGCCACTGTGATCAAATTATAGTGTATTACATTTACTCCAAAACTGAAAACGGACATTTACTATGCTGGGAGGGAGTCAAGTCATTGAGATTGACTAAATGCACTGGATCTTGCAAATTGACACATTTTGCTTTGTGTGGTACAGGTTTTTAATTGTGATGCAATGTTTTACAGGAAGAAACTATTTATTTTGTGTGTATATTATTGAGATGTACATCTAATGTTTGACATGTGCATTGATGTTGAGAATTATATGCAGTATGCAAATGTGTAGCTTACGGAAGTGATTAATTACATATATTTTCAATGTTACACTAACGTCTTTGTTATCTCTAACACAACATTTAGCTGAAATAAAAGTCACAGAATGTTATGTATGAAAGCAAATGAAACCCAGAACTATCAGGGGTTTCACCTCCCTGTTCCCTAAAGGGCTGTCTTTGGCCATATTTCAAATATTTCTCTACAAAGAAAGCAAACAATGTACTCAGGAGAGATAGAGATCCTCCCCAGCCTGTCTTCATTAGCAGTTGTGTTATTCTCTTGTAACCCACAAGGAGCCATTGTTCCACCTTGAGATGTGTCCTTATTTCATTTATTGTGGCGTTGGGTTTAGTGGTAACTGCCCGTTATCCTTGATGTACTGTTATTGTATAGGCCTATCTGTGTTTCTCTATAACCACTATTCCAGTTGGCTTCTCTTTCAGAGAGCCTCGTGTACATTTTCTAATCAATACCCTCCAACCAGCCCTGTCCTCCCTCCTTGCTACTTCGCAGCAAACCCATTAGCACTTCACATTATATGACATCCTTTTATCAACCCTCATCCTAGGCTGCTGGAACTGCTCTGTGCCGTAGCCTTCAGGTCCATTGGCTCTACTCTAGTTATAATCATACAATTAGATACTTTTGTGAACCATAGTATGACCATCTTAAAACAATCCCTCCCCCGTTAGACTTTTAGAGGTTAAAGAGAGACATTTAAAACCACATTGTAGAAAAACAAAGCATATGTCACTGACTGGCCATTTGGCTGACTGTTGCTAGCTGGTTCTGGTGTCAGTTTCAGGGCCATTGATTTTTACTATTTGGAGACAGATCGGTTATGTCTGAATCTGATAATGTGTGGTATAACAAATGCACAGACTAAACACGTATGGATTGTGTTGAAGTCTGCGTGTTAGCAGACTCTAACCACAGTGGTGTAGTGGACACAGACTCGTGAGGCTGTAAAAGAACAAAGGAACAGTGGGGAGGAGAGCTTACTACAGCACAGGCCTCGACAACATCAGGACAGGGTGGGAGTTCCACCACAGAGGCTGCACAGCAGGAGGTAGGTGGAGATCCAACAATCATATAAAAATGTTGTTTAACACAGATCAACAACAGATGAGCCTTCTGGTCTCTGTAAAAAAAGCTTATCGTCATACTATATGGAGAGCAAGACAATGGACCAGCCGAAACCCTCAGTTTGTCCATGGTGCTCTACTGCCATAGTTTGTACAATGGACAAAAACACAGCTTAATAATAGCATTTTGTAAGACCCAACATGCTCTGTATTCACTGACACACCTCAATGTTTCTGTTTCATCAGATCCTGAGGAGATGGTTCTCTAGGATGTGTGTGGCTCGTTTGGTTTGTGGTTATAGTGGTCCACACAGGGCAGACCACAATCCACACTGGACCACAAATCTCCTGGAATCTCTGTCCATGTCAGGACAATACCAGCCCCAAACTGTTTCATATTACCTTGAATCTGAGGATAGTAACACCACAAGCCACCTCTTACAGCACTGCCTTGGGGAGACAGGACCATAAACCAGGGTAGTGGAGAATAGCTTGATGGTTACAGACAGAGCTTTGTTTTGGACGTACTGTGTGTGGAAACCCCACTGTGTCCCCTCTCTGAGACCAAACCCTAAACACGTGTGGCCTGCCTCCCAGTCTCTCACATACATATTCTGCTCTCAAACCACAGTGACAGAAAAAAAACCTCAGCTCTATCTGGAGTCTGGCATACGTGTTGTTTTGCTCTGCCTTTAAATGAAGCAGTGTCACACTAAGAGCCACATTCTTGTAGTATTTTCATATTTATATTTCTCCTGGTTTGTCCGCAGTGAGTACTCTCTCTCCCCATCCTGGAATGCAGCTATAGTTATCATATTATTGGGTTTGCAGTGTGGTGTGTGTGTGTTACTCTGGGACAAGCCTCTCTATGGGATTCGGGGGGGAAGTAAACAAAGGGTCCGAAATAGGCCACAGTGTTCCCACAAAGTGATGCAATCAGACGTGGGTAGAGGTTAGAGGCGGAACCCAAGGGGGAGTTGTTGTTCAATCTCCAATGGCTACCCAACAACCATAATATGGTTTCCAAACAAGCTCATCTGTTTTATGTTATAGTGTACCGTGCGCGCATGTGTCTGTGGGGATTAATTCCGTCTCTCCCATAGTATCACATATGAGAGTGACAACGGGCCTCCAAGGTTATACACATGACTCATCCCATGTGGGTGAGTAATGTGTGCAAAGCTGTCATCAAGGCAAGGGTGGCTATTTGAAGAATCTCAAATATGAAATATATTTTGATTTGTTTAACACTTTTTTGGTTACTACATGATTCCATATGTGTTATTTCATAGATTTGATGTCTTCACTATTATTCTACAATGTAGAAAATTGTAAATATTAAAGAAAAACCTTTGACTCAGTAGGTGTTCTAAAACTTTTGACCAGTAGTGTACATTTTAAAGTGAACAATCTGAGTCTCAGCATCATTCTGTATTCGTGGAATTTCATTTAATGTGAAGTCTGTCAAAGTGACCCCCAAAATCCACTGTCCACTGTCATCCACTGTCCACTGTCATCCACTGTCCACTGTCATCCACTGTCCACTGTCATCCACTGAGTAGGAAGTTATGCCTTCAAGCATCCACTACCACTCGATACTTTCATAAATATCCATTATTTAATGCTTAGTGTTTACCTGTCCTTGTCCTGTTTGTTATAGAGTTGTCAGTTGGATTTGGAATCCAAACTTTAAAAAAGTATAATTCCACTCACAAAACAAAACAAATCTGCCGTGCGATGACAGGCTGCTCTGTTAACAAACAACGGCTCCCTTGGCAGAGTAAAATGCTACTTTTATTAAAAACTACAGATTTCAGCTCCCAAAGAAAGGCTTACACAGGACAAATATAGGTACAAGGTCCACATTAAAGAATGGACATTTTTCATGTAGAGACTGATAGTGACTCGATGTAGTTGGAGGTACACTCCACCGACACTCAACTCCATTGAGATGTATATATCGTGGAGTGGAGTTCTCTCAGCTAGGGTAAGACCTGCAATTCTGCATCCCATTTGGCTCAAAGGTCTCATATCAGTTGCATTGAAGTTCTTGGTTCATAATGTGAATCAGTTTTCATACATCATTGATCACTAACATTGAATATTTAAATGTACCTTCAGCATCTTGACTTTATAGTGTCATACAGGTACAACACATTGAAAAAAGTGCATTCTGACAGTATTCAGACCCCTTGACTTTTTCCACATTTTGTTACGTTACAGCCTTATTCTAAATTTGATTAAATTGTTTTTACATCACATTTACATAAGTATTCAGACCCTTTAGTCAGTACTTTGTTGAAGCACCTTTGGCAGCAATTACAACCTGGAGTCTCTTCGGTATGACACTACAAGCTTGATACACCTCTATTTGGGGAGTTTCTCCCATTCCTCTCTGCAGATCCTCTCAAGCTCTGTCAGGTGGATGGGGAGTGCCACTGCGCAGCTATTTTCAGGGCTCTCCAGAGATGTTTCGATCGTGTTCAAGTCCGGGCTCTGGCTGGGCCACTCAAGGACATTCAGAGACTTGGCCCGACGCCACTCTTGCATTGTCTTAGCTGTGTGCTTAGGGTCGTTGTCCTGTTGAGCAGGTTTTCATCAAGGATCTCTCTGTACTTTGCTCCGTTCATCTTTTCCTCAATCCTGACTAGTCTGAGGTCCTGAGCACTCTGGAGCAGGTTTTCGATCCTGACTAGTCTCCCAGTCCCTGCTGCTGAAAAACATCCCCACAGCATGATGCTGCCACCACCATGCTTCACCGTAGGGATGGTGCCAGGTTTCCTCCAGACGTGACGCTTGGCATTCAGGTCAAAGAGTTCCATATTGGTTTCATCAGACCAGAGAATATTGTTTCTCATGGTCTGAGAGTCTTTAGGTGCCCTTTGGCAAACTCCAAGCGGGCTGTCATGTGCCTTTTACTGAGGAGTGGCTTCCATCTGGCCACTCTATCATAAAAGCCTGATTGGTGGAGTGCTGCAGAGATAGTTGTACTTCTTGAAGGAAATCTCATCTCCACAGATGAGCTCTAGATCTCAGAGTGACCATCAGGTTCTTGGTCACACCCCTGACCAAGGCCCTTCTCCTCAGTTTGCTCAGTTTGGCCAGGCGGCCAGCTCTAGGAAGAGTCTTAGTCGTTTCAAACTTCTTCCATTTAAGAATGAGGGAGGCCATTGTGTTCTTGGGGACATTCAATGCTGCAGAAATGTTTTGGTACCCTGCCCCAGATCTGTGCCTCGACACAATCTGTTTCAGAATAAGGCTGTAGGTTATATTATACATACAGTATACATGTGAGGATTGTTCTGCTGTGTTCGTGGGCCTCCAGTGCTCTTGAGTAAGTCCTGCCAGTAATTTATTAAACAGGTGAGACACCTCATAAAGAGACAGTCCTGTGAGCCATTGACAGAGGAGACACACACACACACACACACGCGCGCGTGCGCACACACACACACTCACGCTAACAACACACACACACACACGCGCGCGCGCGCTAACAACACACACACACACAGTCATTGGGATTCAGAGAAATGCTTTCATAGAGTGTGAAAGCACATGTCAAAGTGAATCTGTGATCTAGTCCCCTAATGGCCTAATTGACAGGCTGGACTGAATGGACCCTCTTCCGCACCTCTTTCATTCAATTAGCCACAGACAAGCACGCTTTGAGACACACACCAACAAGTCTGACACTGACCCCCAACAAATATGCGCTCTCTTTATCATCTGGTCATTTTTAAAGGCTCTCTGTTCTTAGCATGTGCATCTCACGTTCGCGACCTACAAACAGGGACTATGGACTAATGGACTAATGTTGTTTATGTGGTGTTGGGCTCTGTGCATTTATGCGGTGTAGGGCTCTCAGTGTATGTATGTGGTGTTGGGCTCTCTGTGTATTTATGTGGTGTTGGGCTCTGTGTATTTATGTGGTGTTGGGCTCTCAGTGTATGTATGTGGTGTTGGGCTCTCAGTGTATTTATGTGGTGTTGGGCTCTCAGTGTATGTATGTGGTGTTGGGCTCTCAGCGTGTTTATGTGGTGTTGGGCTCTCAGCATGTTTATGTGGTGTTGGGCTCTCAGTGTATTTATGTGGTGTTGGGCTCTCATGGTATGTATGTGGTGTTGGGCTCTCAGCGTGTTTATGTGGTGTTGGGCTCTCAGCGTGTTTATGTGGTGTTGGGCTCTCAGTGTGTTTATGTGGTGTTGGGCTCTCAGTGTGTTTATGTGGTGTTGGGCTCTCCGCGTGTTTATGTGGTGTTGGGCTTTCAGCGTGTTTATGTGGTGTTGGGCTCTCAGTGTATTTATGTGGTGTTGGGCTCTCAGCGTGTTTATGTGGTGTTGGGCTCTCAGCGTGTTTATGTGGTGTTGGGCTCTCAGTGTATTTATCTGGTGTTGGGCTCTCAGCGTGTTTATGTGGTGTTAGGCTCTCAGCGTGTTTATGTGGTGTTGGGGGCTCTCAGCGTGTTTATGTGGTGTTGGGCTCTCAGCGTGTTTATGTGGTGTTGGGCTCTCAGCGTGTTTATGTGGTTGTGGGCTCTCAGCGTGTTTATGTGGTGTTGGGCTCTCAGTGTATTTATGTGGTGTTGGGCTCTCAGTGTATTTATGTGGTGTTGGGCTCTCAGCATGTTTATGTGGTGTTGGGCTCTCAGCGTGTTTATGTGGTGTTGGGCTCTCAGCGTGTTTATGTGGTGTTGGGCTCTCAGCGTATTTATGTGGTGTTGGGCTCTCAGCGTGTTTATGTGGTTGTGGGCTCTCAGCGTGTTTATATGGTGTTGGGCTCTCAGTGTATTTATGTGGTGTTGGCCTCTCAGTGTATTTATGTGGTGTTGGGCTCTCAGTGTATTTATCTGGTGTTGGGCTCTCAGCGTGTTTATGTGGTGTTGGGCTCTCAGCATGTTTATGTGGTGTTGGGCTCTCAGCGTGTTTATGTGGTGTTGGGCTCTCAGCGTGTTTATGTGGTGTTGGGCTCTCAGCGTATTTATGTGGTGTTGGGCTCTCAGTGTATGTATGTGGTGTTGGGCTCTCAGCGTGTTTATGTGGTGTTGGGCTCTCAGTGTATTTATGTGGTGTTGGGCTCTCAGCGTGTTTATGTGGTGTTGGGCTCTCAGTGTATGTATGTGGTGTTGGGCTCTCAGCGTGTTTATGTGGTGTTGGGCTCTCAGCGTGTTTATGTGGTGTTGGGCTCTCAGCGTGTTTATGTGGTGTTGGGCTCTCAGCGTATTTATGTGGTGTTGGGCTCTCAGTGTATGTATGTGGTGTTGGGCTCTCAGCGTGTTTATGTGGTGTTGGGCTCTCAGCGTGTTTATGTGGTGTTGGGCTCTCAGCGTGTTTATGTGGTGTTGGGCTCTCAGTGTGTTTATGTGGTGTTGGGCTCTCAGCGTGTTTATGTGGTGTTGGGCTCTCAGCGTGTTTATGTGGTGTTGGGCTCTCAGTGTATTTATGTGGTGTTGGGCTCTCAGCGTGTTTATTTGGTGTTGGGCTCTCAGCGTGTTTATGTGGTGTTGGGCTCTCAGTGTATTTATCTGGTGTTGGGCTCTCAGCGTATTTATGTGGTGTTAGGCTCTCAGCGTGTTTATGTGGTGTTGGGCTCTCAGCGTGTTTATGTGGTGTTGGGCTCTCAGCGTGTTTATGTGGTTGTGGGCTCTCAGCGTGTTTATGTGGTGTTGGGCTCTCAGTGTATTTATGTGGTGTTGGGCTCTCAGTGTATTTATGTGGTGTTGGGCTCTCAGCATGTTTATGTGGTGTTGGGCTCTCAGTGTATTTATGTGGTGTTGGGCTCTCAGTGTATGTATGTGGTGTTGGGCTCTCAGCGTGTTTATGTGGTGTTGGGCTCTCAGCGTGTTTATGTGGTGTTGGGCTCTCAGTGTATTTATGTGGTGTTGGGCTCTCAGCATGTTTATGTGGTGTTGGGCTCTCAGCGTGTTTATGTGGTGTTGGGCTCTCAGCACAGCAGTGTATTGGCAGCATTGACACTATTGGTCGTCAACACGTCCTTGTGACCTAGTTGTCCAGGACCAAGCTGTAGCATCAATGGAGATGGATGGGAGTTCAGTGATTCAGTGATGCCCCCTCTTTCTCTCTCTTCCTCTGTAACCCGTGTCGCTGCGGCTGCTACTGTGTTTATGTGAACGCATGGTGTGTGTTTGCACGTGCGTGTCCTGTGTGTTGGGATTGGCCGTACAGTGCAATTGAAAACAGGTGTGGAGATAGTGGAGCAGAACAGAAGAGGGGTGGTGGGTTGACTGTGTGTGTACGTCACAGTATGTGTGTATCCAGAGATGGGATTGGACAGGGAGAGAGAACAAGAGAGGAAGAGATCAGTGATAAGGTCAGGATGTGAGGAATCTGAACAGAAAGCCAGGAGGTGAAAGGACAGCATGCCTGTTCTCTCAATGCTACACTCAAATGCCAAACCCACGGGAAGAGGGAACAAGGCCCCAGCGGGTCAGAACACAGCTTCTGTGCATTGCTCTGGCTCTGACAAACTCTCACATCCTTTTGATGACCTCTTTCTCTCTCACTGTCTCCATCTCTCTTTCCCTCAATCCATTTTAATTATCTCTTCTTTACTCTCTCTCTCGCTCTCTCATCCTCCTGCCCTCTCTCTGCTCCTCTCTTTCAGGAGGCCTGGGTTGGGTTGTGAAAACACCTGAGTGCTGTTGTCAATCTTCCTGCAGCTCCATGATGTCAGGCAGAGTAAGAGTACAGCTTAGTGAAGGGCTTTACATACCCCACTGAATCTAAATACATTCAGCCAACAGCCTTACATCAGCTCCTGGCAACCCAAATGGAGAGGTTTTTAACCCCATTTACACAGACTCAAAGGAGAGGGGAGCCGAAGCACTCTGTACATGGCACAGACCGAGGGAGGAAGGGAAGGAGAGAGAGCGGGGGGGGGGGGGGGGGGGGAGAGAGAGAGAGAGAGAGAGAGAGAGAGAGAGAGAGAGAGAGAGAGAGAGAGAGAGAGAGAGAGAGAGAGAGAGAGAGAGAATTTCCTTTGGTGTGAACTTCCCATGATCTGACCTTTGACTCGGATGTAAGGTTCTCAAAACAAAGCCAACACAACTAGATGCCAGGAGGTACATGAATTAATGCAATGCGATCAATGTAGGATTTACAATGTCAAGCGGCTAAGTCTTTCCACTGATTCTCAATACCAGGGTAATGCCAGCAGCCTCTGTACACACAGAAGACCTTAATATCCTTACAGACCTCTCTCATATCAATGATTACCTGTCCCATAACACGAGACCACCCACTGGGCACAGACTTCAGTTCAACATCTAGTTTGGATTTACATTTGGTTGAGTTGTCAACTAATGTAAATTCAAAGTGAAATCAACAAACAATGCCACATTGTCATTAGATTTCGGTTAAAAGACTAAATTCCCTTATATTGATGACTTTTTGCAAATCCAATCAGTTTCCCACATTGACTCAACATCATCACATACATTTTTGGTTGTTGAAATGACATGGAAACAAGGTGGATGAAAGGAGTTTTTGCCCAGTGGGCAGGCATCTAACGGGGACTTTTAATTATTAAAAAACAGTAGGCTGACAGGTGGCACAGTGAGGTCAAATTGAGCGCAATGATTTTATCAAATGTATTGGGTTATAACAACTGAATTCTTCAACTTTATGAAGGTGTATTGATCCACCAAAACACTTTCCAGTAACATTAACAATCAAAAAGACAATGTCTGATGTATTTCTATATCTCCTCCTTGAATCTGGAGTGAAAGGTTAGGTCACACTTTATTTGGACGCGGATGCTCAAACTATTAACTGCTGGAAAATGTTCTGTGGGTGAACTTCTGGTGCTCTCTGACTCAGCAGAACTGAACAAGTAGACGTTTAATGTTTGATCTGCTATCAGTAGATTTAAGAAGTGGCTCCCCTGCACTTCCAGATGACCGTGGAAGGCATTCGCCTCATAGATAAATCACATTGGATACCCTGAACATTTATTTTTCTGATTATTGTGATTAAGAGCTATTTCCTGGGAGGTCCTTGGTGACAGAGGCCTTATGTTTCTACAGGCTGCAGTGAGAATCCGCGAGGGCCATTTTCCAGATATGGGGGGTGGTAGTAGATAGGTGGGATGGACTGATAGTAGCTGAAGGGTATGTTTCAAATCTCATCTTCTATGATAGTTATGACTGAAAACACGATTTATAATATTCAAGTACTATCTATCTAGATGTAATGTATATACAAATATTAAATGACTAATTCTTGCTATGTAACTACTGTAAAAAAAAAAGAAGCCATGTATGTAAAATGTGTGTAGAATGTACGACTAAAGAAAACACTGTAAAAACAAAGTTTATTTTTGTCCTCCGAAGAGGGGTGGTGGATGGGCCCCCAAAAAACTACACCAACAAAAAAGTCCCTACTAGTGATTTTGTTTGAATGGGTCTCCAGTTTGTAAACATGGCCCTTGAGCTTGCATTTCCTGGTCCCGAGGTCAGGATAATCAAACCACTAAGATGACTTAATTTGTTTACATTTTTGAGTTGACAAATAACCCCCTGGGCTCACACTGATTTAAATGAACATTGTTTCCACATCATTTCAATTACATTTATGAAATGAAATACATGTTGAATTGACATCTGTGCCCAGTGGTAAGTCAGGATAAAGGTTTTAAACGTGTAGTTGGCTAAAGAAATTCCCCTCTTTTCTCGTTCCAGATGAATCAAGAATGAAAAAGAAGGAAGTATTTAAGTGCAGATTTGAAGTCTGGGCTCAAATATAATCCTGTCTAATTAAGTGGCATTAGTCAGTATACTGTACCTTTTGAGGCTACGAATGACAGTCTCCAAATAGCTTTATAGATTTAGGAAGATCAATCTGAATATTGACATCAATAGCTGCTAATTCGTCACAGATGAAAGCTCAAAAGAGGTCCCATATGTGCAGCAGAATTTTTCTGCATGCACGTGTTATACCTCAGCTCATAACAATGGATCAGGTACAGACAGGGCATTCAAACACACTACCTGCACAGTAAAGTTCAGTTCACCATAATAAGGGGTATTATAGAAGGGTTATAACGTTGAGGTTTTTCTGATGTAAAGGTCCTCTTATAGATTTGAAAGAACTGGAGCAATGTATTGAATCAGGCCATACAAGTCGTGATGGTACTGCATGCTTTCTCTGTATTCAATGCTCCCTCTGATAGTACTGGCCAGGCCATCCACCGAGTAACAGAGACAGAACGGACGAGGCTGAATGGTGAGCTGATGTTCATCACCCGCTAGTGTTTAGAAACACAACATGGTTCTGTTTAAACAATCATTTGCACTGCAAGCCATGGTTTAACTAAAGCTTGCCTGCATTTGGTATCAGTGTGCAATAACATTATTGTTGAATTTGATAGTTTGTTTTAGTCAGTGCTTTTGAGCCCTTAAGATGAATGATGGAATAATAATAGGCTATGATTTTGTCAGAATGGAAAATATTTAATTTGCTTTGGCAAGCTGTGGCAAATGAATGTAATAGTGCCTCTTAAGGGGATGGTAATTTGACACATAGAAATACACTCATATGAAAGCCATCCAAGTCCAGGAGAGATTATCTTGAAGAATCTGAATGCCTTTTTAAAGCATGGCACGGTTTTATTCAGAAAATAAGTGCTGTCAATCACCATAGACAATGTACAATTATCTTCATACCAACACAACCTTATTATAGGGTTGCTTAATCAAATGTTTAATATGAACTTTCAGCCCTCCGTGTTTGGCCTCTCTTGCCTGCCTTAGAAGTACATGGATCAGCACTGCTGTGGTGGTGAAACAGGGATGGCCAACTGCAGAGTGGAGGATGAAGCCAACATGGCTAAAGAGAGGCACAAATATCAACATTGAGACAGAGAGAAAGACTTAGTTGAGTGACAGACATGTAGAGAGAGGGACACAATTCACCAAGATGAAGATCCTGTCTCTTTGCTCCTTGCCAAAGCTTAGGCTGAGTTTCCCATGAATCATTCTGCATATTGACTCTCCCTCTGTAATACGTCACAATGTGGTCTGGACAGGGGCTGGGGGGAGACTGGGGTGAAGATGGTGGGAGACAGCAGAGGGGAAGCACGGGGACAGGGGCTGGGGGGAGACTGGGGTGAAGATGGTGGGAGACAGCAGAGGGGAAGCACGGGGACAGGGGCTGGGGGGAGACTGGGGTGAAGATGGTGGGAGACAGCAGAGGGGAAGCACGGGGACAGGGGCTCGGGGGAGACTGGGGTGAAGATGGTGGGAGACAGCAGAGGGGAAGCACGGGGACAGGGGCTGGGGGGAGACTGGGGTGAAGATGGTGGGAGACAGCAGAGGGGAAGCACGGGGACAGGGGCTGGGGGGAGAATCGAGTACAGACTTAACTGAATGAACAACAAAAATGGATTGCAAAAGGATATTTTATTAAATAGTTTGGGGAATGGCCTTGTCTCCGAGGGAAGATCCTCGGAGCCAGATGATGTGAAAAGTAGCAAGTGAGAGAACAAGGGTGAGTTGACGTACAATATTTATATATCACAAGATGTAAGTCCATTGGTTGAGCAAGAGAAAGGTGATAATTGTAAGAGTGAGCCCATAGGTTAAACGGCAAGCGTGAGGTATGTGCATTATTGCGCCGTGCTTATAAGGTAAAATAGGTGAATGCCATTCCACAACTGGCTAATAGGAAAGAGGAGAAACAAGACGCTATGCTGATGATGATACGTGTGTATTCATTCCCACTAGGCCCCTAGAATAGGAAACAGAGTGAATTATGTTATGCTTCCTGGATGAAGTTAAATGAGCATTCAGACAAGCCTTCCTGATTGAACTTTCGGTAACTACATAAAATAACCAAATATTTTACATTCTGTATACTGTAGTAGCAGGGCAGAAATACAAATTGTCTTGGGGTTTAATTCAATTAGTATTATCAAGAATCACGTTTCATTTCATCTCTCTATGGTGGTTTGTTACTGATACTAATTTGTTGTCATGATGAATCAACTTTTAGTATGTGTTTACCAAATTTATGACTTAAGGCTTCCTGACTTTGGCACAATGGGTTTTACCCTGGATTTATGATATTGAAGTCATGTCTGTGGTGAGATTGAAAATTGGGCCATTAATAACCCAGTGTCCCTCTACATGATGCAGGGGCCATAGACATTCAGCATTATGATATCTGGGGACAACGCTGCCCACTGGGCACAGACATCAATTCAACGTCTATTCCACATTGGTTAAATGTCATTTCATTGAAATGACGTGGAAACAACGTTGATTCAATCCCAGGAAAAGAACAATACAGCCATGGCTTCCTTCCTTGCCCACAATGGACCAACTGTAGTATTTGACCTGGTTAAGTTCACCCAGTACTTCTGTTGTATTGGTGTACCACTCTTTCAAGAGCCACCTTCTTTTCAACTCTAATGAGTGATCGTGGAAAGTGTGACTATGTTTTCCTGACTGAGTATAACAACAAGTGATGATAATAGGGGGGTTTCTCTGTAAACTCCAAACCTCCAATTTGATGATTGCTTTATTGGGTGTTTTTTCTGCGTTGGTATCCATGCTTGTCCCTAGGAATGGCTTTATTGTAACTTATGGTTTTATGTAGTTTACTGACGCTCCTAAGCGCTAGATGACATCGTTAGTTTCAAAGACACGTTAGAGGGAAATACCTGAGATGATACACAAGGCAGAGGAATAGAACAGTCTCAGTAAACCCTGGTCTTATAGGAAAATATCCTGTTTTGAAAGTCAAAGACCACAGAAAGGAGAATCTTTGCATTGTGTTGGATGATGCTAGATTAGTTGGTGTTAAAATCATGAATTGTATCATATACATACACATACTTTTGATGGCTTCTGTTTGAAATTCTAGGAAGGAAATCCTGACATCAACTGGTAAAGACAACAAAAGATTACAAAGTCACTTCCTTTAGCAAATTATACGATTTTTATTTATCAATTCGATTTATCACAAAATTATGTGGAATGAGTGTCAGGACCCGGTGCGAGAAACAGTCACTAATAATGGGCAGAACCCAGAAGATGAGGCAGACACAGCAGTACTAGAGATGGTGGTTTAATAAAAAATAGATATCTTCCAAAATACAAAGAAAATCCACAAAGTGGTAAAAACAGCAAGGGAAAAAACAAACCTCAAAAGACCAATCCAAAAATACAGGAGAACAAAACCAGAGAACCTCTGGAAAATCCAACAAGAGAAAAATGATCGCTGGGGCTGGGTGCTAACATACAAACACTGAGCAAGGAACTGAGGAACACACAGGGTTTAAATACTAACAAGGGAATGACTTACAGGTGCAAACAATAATTAGGGCAAGAAAAACAAAAGGTACAAAAAAGGTGCAAGGGGGACATCTAGTGAAGAAAACCTGAACAGTCCTGGCCAAAACCTGACAGAATCCCCCCCCTAGGAACGGCTCCTGACGTTCCTACCAGCCTTCTCAGGGTGGAGGACCCTGAACTGACGAATGAGGTCAGGGTCCAGTATGTCCTTGGCAGGAACCCAGGAGCGCTCCTCGGGACCGTAGCCTTCCCAGTCCACCAGATACTGCCAGGACCGCTGCACCCGGCGGGAATCCAGTATCCGATGGACGGTATAAGCCGACTGGCCTCCGATGATACGGGGCGGAGGGGGAGGTCTGCCTGCTGGGATAAGGGGAGAAAAAACAACAGGTTTTAATAAAGAAATGTGAAACGTGGGATTAATTTTAAGGGATCTGGGTAAGTGCAGGCGAAAAGTAACGGGGTTCACTCTTCTGGCAACCTTAAAGGGACCGATGAATTTCTGGGACAGTTTGCGAGACTCCACCCGTAGCGGTAAATTCTTGGTTGAGAGCCATACTCTCTGGCCGAGGCGCAGGGTAGGCCCGGGACGGCGACGTCTGTTGGCTTGTTGTTGGTACCTCTGTGAGGAACGCAGAAGATTAAGACGGGCCTTCTTCCACGTAAGCCGACAGCGTCTGATGAACCTCGAGGCTGAAGGCACACTGACTTCTGCCTCCTGGTCCGGGAACAATGGAGGAGCATAGCCAAACTGACACTCGTGCGGGGACATACCAGTGGAGGAGGAGCACAAGGTGTTGTGCGCGTACTCGGCCCAAACCATGAAGGACGACCATGTGGACGGGTTGTTGGAGACCATACATCTGAGGGTGGTTTCCAGCTCTTGATTCATCCTCTCGGTTTGGCCATTGGACTCCGGATGGTACCCTGAAGATAGACTGGCAGTGGCCCCTATGAGTTGGCAGAAGGCCTTCCAAAACCTTGAGGCGAACTGGGGACCTCTGTCGGAAACCATATCTTGCGGAATGCCGAAGACTCGGAACACATGGTTAATCACCAACTCAGCCGTTTCCTTGGCAGAAGGTAACTTAGTCAAGGGAACGAACCTGGCCGCCTTAGAAAACCTGTCGATGATGACTAGGATAGTAGTATTACCATGGGACGGAGGAAGGCCAGTAATAAAGTCCAATGAGATATGGGACCAGGGTCGGTGGGGAATAGATAGAGGGTGAAGGAGTCCTTGAGGGCGGAGGTGAGAAGATTTGCCCTGGCAGCACACGGAACAGGCCTTGACGAAAGTGGCAACGTCTTCTTTTATGGTGGGCCACCAGAACTTACGCTGAATGAACTCCAAGGTGCGACCTACGCCCGGGTGACAGGTGAGGCGAGAGGAGTGCCCCCACAGAAGGACTTGGGACCTTGCTGCCTTGGGAACAAACAACCGATTGGCAGGACCTCCTCCAGGGCCCGGTTCGATGGCTTGGGCTTGTTTCACGGTATCCTCCACTTGCCACGAGATCGGAGCCACGATCTTAGCGGCCGGAAGGACAGTCATGTCAGTATCTTCTCGAATGGCAGGAGAGTAGATTCGTGACAAGGCGTCCGGTTTGAGATTCTTCGACCCGGGTCTATAGGTGAGGATAAACTGAAATCGGCTGAAGAAAAGAGACCATCGAGCTTGTCTGGAGTTCAACCGCTTCGCCTGCTGGATATACTCCAGATTTTTGTGGTCCGTAAGCACTTGAAACGGTTGAGAAGCCCCCTCGAGCCAGTGTCTCCATTCCTTCAATGCCATCTTAACCGCTAGGAGTTCACGATCCCCCACATCGTAATTCCTCTCGGCCGGGGTAAGCCGGTGAGAGAAGAAGGCGCAAGGATGAAGCTTCTTGTCTTCACCCCTCTGAGACAGGACAGCTCCAACCCCAACCTCTGATGCGTCTACCTCCACCACAAAAGGTTCATCCGCCGTTGGTAGTGTCAGAATGGGAGCAGAGAGGATGCGCTGCTTGAGTCCTTGGAAGGCCGTCTCAGCTTCTCTTCCCCACAGAAACCTTGTGTTGCCACCCTTGGTTACAGCTGAGAGAGGGGCTGCCACCGAGCTGAAGTTCTTGATGAACTTGCGGTAAAAGTTGGTGAAGCCCAGGAAACGCTGAACTTCCTTAACGGACTTGGGGGTGGGCCAATCCGCTACCGCCCCTACCTTCTTGGGGTCCATCTGGACTCGACCGGGTTCCACTACAAATCCCAGGAATTGTACTCGGGAGGAATGGAATTCACATTTTTCCGGCTTAACGTACAAATGGCTATCAAGGAGGCGTTTGAGTACTTGTCTGACATGCTTAGTGTGTTCTTGAAGGGAGCTCGAAAAGATGAGGATGTCATCCAAGTAAACAAACACGAAGATGTTAAGCATATCCCTAAGCACATCGTTTATGAGCGCTTGGAACACAGCCGGAGCGTTGGTCAGGCCGAAGGGCATCACCAAGTATTCGTAGTGACCAGTAGGCGTGTTGAAAGCGGTCTTCCACTCGTCACCGGGTTTGATCCGCACAAGATGGTATGCGTTCCGCAGGTCAAGCTTAGTGAAGACAACTGCTTCCTGGAGCAGCTCAAAGGCTGTGGCCATAAGGGGTAGCGGGTAGCGGTTACGGACGGTTATGGCATTAAGTCCCCGGTAGTCGATGCAAGGACGTAATCCCCCGTCTTTTTTGGCCACAAAGAAAAACCCTGCTCCCGCCGGCGAGGTGGATGGACGCATGAGGCCTGCTGCCAGAGCGTCCTTGATGTAGGTATCCATAGCAGCTCGTTCGGGAGGAGATAGGGAAAAGATCCGACCCCTGGGGGGGAAGGTGCCCGGAAACAGGTCGATGGGGCAATCGTAAGGTCTATGGGGTGGTAGTTTGGTGGCCCTCTGTTTGCTAAATACCGGTTTGAGGTCATGGTAACACTCGGGAACTCGGGACAGGTCGATGGATTCTAGAGACTCGGGAGGGGAACTCGGGGAACTTGGGAAGATACAAGTGGCTTGGCACGTAGGACCCCACTGCTTGATAGTGCCCACAGACCAGTCGATGTGAGGGTTATGGCTGTGAAGCCAGGGGTATCCAAGGACGAGAGGAAACTCGGAAAACGAGGTCAGATGAAAGTTCATCACTTCCTGGTGTTGGGAAACTGAAAGTCGCAAGGGGTTAGTGACACGAGTGACAAGTCCAGATCCCAAAGGGCTTCCATCCAACGTAGTAACCCTTATGGGGTCACTTAGAGGTTCAGAGGGAACGCCATTCTCCTTCGCCCAGACACCATCCATGAAGTTACCTGCGGCTCCAGAGTCTACCAAGGCTTGAAGGGGAAGCTCGTGGTTGTCCCAGGAAAGGGTAACTGGAATGAGCAGGCGGGAGTTGGATGGATGGGAGGAGATTATGTTTCCCGTTACAGTCCTCCCAGGCCTGCACGGGAGAGTGCGTTTTCCCTGGAGCCCGGGACACGTGGAGAGGAAATGGCCCGGTTTGCCGCAATATAGACAGCATCGCTCCCTCATCCGGCGGTCTCTCTCAGCCTGGGAGATGCGTCCAACCTGCACGGGTTCCGGTGGAGTCAGCGAGGATAAAGGTGGAGACTCGGAGCTGGGACCGATAGGAGCTAGGGTGAGAGATCTACGGTTGAGCTCTCTCTCTCTCAGACGCTGGTCTATGCGTGAAGCCAACTTGATCAGGGACTCGAGGTTGTCTGGTGGTTCCCGAGTGGCCAGTTCATCTTGGATGTTGTCGGAAAGACCCTTCAAAAAGCACACTGTGAGCGCCTCGTCGTTCCAGCCACTCGCTGCTGCCACCGTGTGGAACTGGATGGCATAGTCCATCACGCTGCGCCGACCTTGGCGGAGAGTCAGGAGCTGTTTGGCTGAGTCAGGACCGCTGGTAGGACCTTGAAACACTCGCTTGAATTCTTCAGCAAAGGTAGAGTAGCTGGCACAGCAGGGACTTTGGGCATCCCACACAGCAGTAGCCCAGGCTAGGGCTTTTTCCGACAGCAGGGTGATGATATATGCTATCTTGGACCGGTCGGTGGGAAACGACGAGGGTTGCAGCTCGAAGGAGAGAGAACATTGGGTGAAAAACCCCTTACAAACACTCGGATCACCTGAGAACCGTTGGGGAGGCGGCAGACGAGGTTCAGCCAGGGGTTTAACTGCCTCGGGCACTTGAATCTGATGAACTGGAGCAGAAGCGGTTGCAGGAGAAAGTTGATCAGAAATCTGCTTTATGGAAGTCATCATCTCCGACAGAAGTTGAGAATGTCCAGCCAGTAAGGCCTCTTGCTGAACCAGAGCAGCTTCGTGACGTTGGACAGTCCCCTCGTGGTGGGACAGCATGGGAAAAAAGTCCTGGGTACTGGCTGCCTCTGGGTTCATATTAATGGCTCAGTGTTTCTGTCAGGACCCGGTGCGAGAAACAGTCACTAATAATGGGCAGAACCCAGAAGATGAGGCAGACACAGCAGTACTAGAGATGGTGGTTTAATAAAAAATAGATATCTTCCAAAATACAAAGAAAATCCACAAAGTGGTAAAAACAGCAAGGGCAAAAACAAACCTCAAAAGACCAATCCAAAAATACACGAGAACAAAACCAGAGAACCTCTGGAAAATCCAACAAGAGAAAAATGATCGCTGGGGCTGGGTGCTAACATACAAACACTGAGCAAGGAACTGAGGAACACACAGGGTTTAAATACTAACAAGGGAATGACTTACAGGTGCAAACAATAATTAGGGCAAGAAAAACAAAAGGTACAAAAAAGGTGCAAGGGGGACATCTAGTGAACAAAACCTGAACAGTCCTGGCCAAAACCTGACAATGAGTGTTAAGTGTGAAGTCATGAGTAGAATATATGATTATAAACGAATGAATGTGTGAGTGTAAAATAGGCCTTTTATTAAGACCTTGAATAGACCCCTTTCAATCACAGTAAAACAATATAATAATGGTAAATGAGTAGCCAGTTTCATTCGTAAAAGTTTTGAATATGCCCACATCATGACATGACGACAATACTAAAGCACCAGACCAGACAGACAAAAGACAGTGAAGAAAAGCTAATGCTGGTACTTGACTGCCATCCTGTGGTTAAACTAAGCAAATACATCTCAAAAATTCAAAGCATGCAATATGTTAATGTGTTTGTCCTGAAAGAATATAACATTTAAAAAAATGTATGAATATGATGACAACAAGTTACAAACATTATGACTATAATGAAAAGAGAGAAGTAGAGTGGGGCGGTTCAGTTCATATCGTCTTGACCTGTAGGCTGCCACTCAAAAATAACATAAAGGTACATAAATACAAAGTATTGATCATTATGACATTTAGTATGTAAAGGAAAATAAACAAAAATAAGTATGCTTCTGCCCATCAAACAAGCCTCTGCCCGTACAGCCTCCCAGCAACTATGGTTGCTTGTCACTGTTGCTCGTAGGGAACACAGTGAACAGTTGGGACCAATTTCATCGTGAAACGTTTCCTTGATGTTTAATGCAGTCTTTGAACAACCTTTAAATGTATAAATTGATGGTTCAGATTACGGGATGCCAAGGTCATCTTTTTCCATATTCTGTTCCAGATCGCAAGGCATTATTGTGAAATATTGTATTATAGGCATGACATTTTGATTCCCAGTTACACCAATTTAGGATGGGGCGAAATGCTAGTGCCTGGAAAGTTTGGTATGGATAGTCCTCCTACAAGACGTAGGAAAGACTCCCTCTTTGTAAGTTTATTTTAGTTTTTTTATCCAGGATCGCTTACTTTGCCATTTGCATTTCGAAACTGCACTATGAATTGTATCCCAATAGGCAGAAGGGAGAGACGGGAAGAATTGAACTACAGAAATTCACCCATGGCAATATATTCATTTTCACATTAGATATTCTGCCAGTTAAAGCAACTGGGATGTTAGTCCATCTACTGAGGTTGGATTTTAATTGATTTGAGCGTTCTGTTAAAGTTTCTTGCAATGGTTTTATCTAAGGAGGAAATATATCTACTCACAAATATTTAAAATGGGTAATGATTGGGATTCAATAACTAAAGACTGAGTTCTCCGTCGGGAACGCTCAAACCAATTTGGGTAAGAAAGTCTCGAGACGGGATGACAACATTTTGGAAAACAGTTTAAGATCTGCGTTTATCAAAGATAGGGGGCGATAGTGAGAACACAGATGGCATCCTTAATTTTTGTTAAATAAAAGCGAAATTTGTGCATTATTCACATTTCTCCCAATGAGCCTTTGTGAACGGCTGTGTTAGTCATTTCGAGCAATAGTGGACCTAATTGATTCCAACATTTGAAATAGACCTCAGGGGGAATACCATCCATCCAGGTGATGTTCCTTTAGTCATGCTATTCAATGCCCTTTTAAGTTCATTGAGACAGATTTGGGCTTCCAGAGAGGCTGCTTCCTCTGAGAGAAGAGGAGTTGTTAATTCTTTTTAGAAAGGACTGGCTTGGTGTGGATTCACAATAAGAGGTATACAGTTCTTTAAAGAAGAAGGAGAATCTTTGATTGATTCATTTGGGTTCTGATAGTAATTCCCCTGTTTCAGATTCAGAAGTTGCTATATCAGCTAATTGGTCATTACTGCGTAGTTTGTTAGCCAGTAAACGACTGGGGCGATTACCATGATGGAAGTAATGGTTGAGTCTTACTCGATGGATGGCACATTCTGCTCTCTGTCTTCTCAGTAAATACAATTCTGTCTTGCCTTTGGAAAGGGTAATAGCTTTCAAATTCAAAGAGAGAATAGCTTGCGTTGCCATTGTTTTTCAGAAAGGAGTGTTATATTAATTATACAATTGTTATCTTTAGTGTTGATAAGCCCATGGATGTATACGTGCTGTGAATTGTTACACCAAGCTTGTAGAGACCTGTGTCTCTGTGAAGTTGGGAGTGTTCCTGGGTCTGTTTAATCGCATCCTGCTTACAACTAGCACAGCAATAATGACTGCAGCAGTACCAATGACTGATACAACCACTGCTACTACATTTGATCCAGAGGACCGCTTTAGGTTTGGACTTGGATATTGTGATATCGTAGACGTAGTTGGAACAAATGGTACAAATGGTACATTTTTTGTGGCTTTAGCAACATTAGACATGTCAGACATCAGAGAATCCTTGTCACAAGAACGTACAGCAAAGAACATGACCGTCTCTGGTTCAGCATTGATGATGTAACTGGAAAGGAAGGAGTATTCCTCTGTAGAGCCTGCCTCTAGTGGTCGGATGTCGGAGGTGTTCATTAGATGTGCTCCAATGAAATTTCCTCTCAGGGCTTCCAAGTCCATGCTGACTCTGATCTCATAGGAATCAGCTGAAAGAAATGAAGCAGGACAAAGTGGAAAGGGGAAATTCAGGTTATAACACATATTCATGAGATTCACACATGATTATTCAATGCAAATGTCTGATCTCATCTAGAAAGTGTTATGGTAAATAATGATTTCAGGATCAGTATGTTCATGATGATGATAATTAGTAGAGATAGACATTTTAAATGATTTGACTAATATCATGACATTTTTTCAGATATCCGTATAGTTGATATAAAAAAATAAAAACGTTTTTTATAAAAAAATCCTATTCACTCTCGACCAATCAGATTGGAGCAAATGCACAAAGCAGAAGTTAGCAGCAGACATGCTTTTCTGAGGTAGTTTGGCTAACATCAACAGTGAAAGAGAAGTCAGATTTTTTGCCATAAAAGAACTGATTATGTTACAAAAAGTGTTTTGCATTGATCTGTGTCAGGTATTGTGGAAACTCTGTTAGGTGAGCGCCTGGAATTACTATTTAAAGTATGGAAAATAGCATACCGATATCAGGGCAGCCTTCCGTAATGCCAAATTAAAATGCTAAATCTCGTGAGAAGATAAGGCTTAGAAGGGTGCAACATTGCATGATGGTAAAGGGCCACATCCTGTCATGCAATTCCAAGCATATTTGCCATATGGTGGCGCTACAACAATTGATTTCAAATGCAAAAATGTAACGGTCACACCTCTCACCCCATGTGATCTGGAGTCATAAATAAGAGCAAATTTACACCATAAGGTCCGCCATGATGGATTTTCAGCCATTTTGAATGGCTCCGGAACCACTGTTCTGATCTGGATGAAATATATAGCATCTATGGAACAAGGTCTCTCAACGCTATATTTTCCAGGCTATTTTCTCAAACAACATGGCCACTAGTGACCAATATTCAGGTGGGCGTGACTTAGCACATGAATGCATATAAATCAGACATGGTTATTCATATTGTCACACGTTCCAAACACTGGCAAGCCTTAACATAAAGGAAGCCCATTCAGATCGAACACATGGTGTCACAACGACAGGCACACTTTATATCCCCGCTCCTCCGCTCTCTCCACTGGCTTCCAGTTGAAGCTCGCATCCGCTACAAGACCATGGTGCTTGCCTACGGAGCTGTGAGGGGAACGGCACCTCCGTACCTTCAGGCTCTGATCAGGCCCTACACCCAAACAAGGGCACTGCGTTCATCCACCTCTGGCCTGCTCGCCTCCCTACCTCTGAGGAAGTACAGTTCCCGCTCAGCCCAGTCAAAACTGTTCGCTGCTCTGGCACCCCAATGGTGGAACAAACTCCCTCACGACGCCAGGTCAGCGGAGTCAATCACCACCTTCCGGAGACACCTGAAACCCCACCTCTTTAAGGAATACCTAGGATAGGATAAAGTAATCCTTCTAACCCCCCCCCCCCCTTAAAAGAGTTAGATGCACTATTGTAAAGTGGTTGTTCCACTGGATTCCATAAGGTGAATGCACCAATTTGTAAGTCGCTCTGGATAAGAGCGTCTGCTAAATGACTTAAATGTTAATGTTAAATGTTATATCTCTTGAGCTGTTTGACTTAGAGTGATGAAATGTGGCACACATTCTCAAGGATAAGAGTCTATTAAGTACGGTTCAGAAAAACTATTAACCCCAAATATTCGATGTCGGCCCCCCCGCTGCAATCTAATTAGCATAATAAAAACATCCCCATAAAAATCTGTCCGTTTAAGCTAGAGATATCTTTTTTGTATTGTATGTGTCTCAATCCACCGCTCTAACGATGTCGTACTTCTGCATCTGCGGTGAAAGGTGGCAGAGTTAGAGCTGTGTTTGTCAGACCATGAGACATCCCGAAAATTGGTCTTCTCACAAAATCGGCCGTAGTGTCCGAACGGTTTGGCCTACTCTCACGAACACGATGAGGATCTCTGTTTTGCTCTACGACCTCCACAAGCGTCTTGTGACTCATCTGAAGTAGGTACAGCTGATCTGCCAAACAGTTTGGGCTACACACTAAAGATGAGACTATCATGAACACATACATGTGGGTTGTTTTGCTCTAGGATGCCCACAGGCCTCACGGGACTCGTCTAAACGTCCCCCGGTACCAATTGAAAAAATGAATGGAAGTACAGTATATATGGAGACTGTTTAGTGCCAAAAATAAGGGATTAAATACATGTACACAAAAAACATACACTACCGTTTAAGTTTGGGGTCACATAGAAATGTCCTTGTTTTTGAAAGAAAAGCACTTTTGTTGTGCATTAAAATAACATCAAATTGATCAGAAATACAGTGTAGACATTGTTAATGTTGTAAATTACTATTGTAGCTGGAAACGGCTGATTTCTTATGGAATATCTACATAGGCGTACAGAGGACCATTATCAGCAACCATCACTCCTGTGTTCCAATGGCCCGTTGTGTTAGCTAATCTAAGTTTATCATTTTAAAAGGCTAATTGATCATTAGGAACCCCTTTGCAATTATGTTAGCACAGATTAAAGAAACAATAAAACTGGCCTTCTTTAGACTAGTTGAATATCTGGAGCATCAGTATTTGTGGGTTCGATTACAGGCTCAAAATGGCCAGAAACAAAGATCTTTCTTCTGAAACTCGTCAGTCTATTCTTGTTCTGAGAAATGAAGGCTATTCCATGCGAGAAAGTACACAACGCTGTGTACTTCTTCCTTCACAGAACAGCGCAAACTGGCTCTAACCAGAACATAAAGAGGAGTTTGAGGCCCCGGTGCACAACTGAGCAAGAGGACAAGTACATTAGAGTGTCTAGTTTGAGAAACAGACACCTCACAAGTCCTCAACTGGCAGCTTCATTAAATGTACCCGCAAAACACCAGTCTCAACATCAACAGTGAAGAGGCGACTCCGGGATGCTGGCCTTCTAGGCAGAGTTCCTCTGTCCAGTGTCTCTGTCCAGCCGTTTCCAGCTACAATAGTCATTTACAACATTAACAATGTCTACACTGTATTTCTGATTAATTTGATGTTATTTTAATGGACAAAAATGTTGCTTTTCTTTCAAAAACAAGGTCATTTCTAAGTGACTGCAAACTTTTGAACTGTAGTGTATATACAGTGCCTTGCAAAAGTATTCATCCACCTTGGCATTTTTCCTATTTTGTTGCGTTACAACCTGTACTTTTTTTATTCGGATTTCATGTAATGGACATACACAAAATAGTCCAAATTGGTGAACTGAAATTCTCAAAAATAAAAAATGGAAAAGTGGTGCGTGCATATGTATTCACCACCTTTGATATAAAGCCCCTAAATAAGATCTGGTGCAACCAATTACCTTCAGAAGTCACATAATTAGTTAAATAAAGTCCACATGTGTGCAATCTAAGTGTCACATGATCTGTCACATGATCTCAGTATATAGACACCTGTTCTGAAAGGCCCCAGAGTCTTTAACACTACTAAGCAAGGGGTACCACCAAGCAAGCAGCACCATGAAGACCAAGAAGAATATGGCACCACAACAAACCTACCAAGAGAGGGCCGCCCACCAAAACTCACAGACCAGGCAAGGAGGGCATTAATCAGAGACACAACAAAGAGACCAAAGATAACCCTGAAGGAGCTGCAAAGCTCCACAGTGGAGATCGGAGTATCTGTCCATAGGACCACTATAAGCCGTACACTCCACAGCGCTGGGCTTTACGGAAGAGTGGCCAGAAATAAAACATTGCTTAAAGAAAAAAATCAGCAAGCACGTTTGGTGTTTGCCAAAAGGCATGTGGGAGACACCAAACATATGGAAGAAGGTACTCTGGGCAGATGAGACAAAAATGTAGCTTTTTGGCCATCAAGGGAAATGCTATTTCTGGGGCAAACCCAACACCTCTTATCACCCGAGAATAACATCCCCAAAGTGAAGCATGGTGGTGGCAGCACCATGCTGTGGGGATGTTTTTCATCGTCAGGGACTGGGAAACTGGTCAGAATTGAAGGAATGATGGATGGCGCTAAATACAGGGAAATTCTTGAGGGAAACCTGTTTCAGTCTTCCAGAGATTTGAGACTGGGACGGATGTTCACCTTCCAGCAGGACAATGACCCTAATCATACTGCTAAAGCAACACTGGAGTGGTAGGGCTAGGCGTCCCGCTAGCAGGACAACTTCCGGTGAAACTGGAGGTCACGCAATTCAAATAAATAATCATACAAATGATGGATATTAAACATTGAGGTACATACACGTGTCTTATATCGGTTGAACGCTTAAATTCTTGTTAACTTCTCACGAGTCACCAACCCTGATCCGGTAGCACCCCCCCCCCCCCCCCCACTGAGTAGCATAGCTAGCATAGCGTCACAAGTAACTTGTAGCATCTAAATATCATTAAATCACAAGTCCAAGACACCAGATGAAAGATACAGGTCTTGTGAATAAAGCCACCATTTCAGATTTTTTTAATGTTTTACAGGGAAGACACAATATGTAAATCTATTAGCTAACCACGTTAGCAAAGGACACGATTTTTTTACTCCCAACAGTTTTTTCCTGCATCAGTAGCTATCACTAATTCGACTAAATAAAAAAATATATAGCCACTAACCAAGAAACAACTTCATAAGATGACAGTCTGATAACATATTTATGGTATAGCATAGTTTTTTTTGGGAAAAATGTGCATTTTTCAGGTATAAATCACAGTTCTACATTGCAGCTGCAATCTGAAATAGTGCTGACCCAGCCAGAACAATTACAGAGACCAACGTCATATAACGAATTACTCATCTTAAAACATTTCAGAAAAATACACAGCGTACAGATATTGAAAGCCCAACATCTGGTGAATCCAAACAATATTTCAGATTTATTAAATGTTTTATAACGAAAACAAAATGTAGCGCTAAATTAGCATAGCTATACCAGGCAGATTCGGCTAGGCGCCCACGGCCAGTTCACATGCACAACAGATATGATATAACATCGTAAATTGGGTCTTACTATGGCTGATCTTTCATCAGAATGTTGATCAAAGTGTCCTTTGTCAAGATGAGTCGTTGGTTCCGTTCAGAATTGTTCCTTTCCCACTCCATTTAGCACAGGTACTGGTCGAGTGGCACGGATCTCTCAAACGTAAATAAAATCAGACAACGGAACACCACAAAACTCCCGAAAAAATTCAAATAATCTGATTAAACTATATTGAAAAAACATACATTACGATGATATGGTCACATGTATCAAACAAAATTCGACACGGAGATAGTTTTCATCCATAACGCCAGCAAAACAGTACACAATCGCAGCTCCAACTCGTGCGAATCAGAAAACCGGAAGTTGTCGGTCACGCCAAAGAAATAGGTCTTATTTCACGTCAGTACCAGATAAACAAAGAATTTCTCCTCTGACGTCCTCTTGACACCCAGAGGAAGGCGAATGAAGTGTGTTTCTGGTCATAGGGGTCATGACCATATATAGGCAGAGCGTTGAAGCGAGCATAGACTTCTTGCATTCTACTTCTTGGTCAGGGAAAGTGCTGTCAAATGACTTGTGTATCACTCAGAGACAAAATTGAAACGGTTTTAGAAACTAGAGATTGTTTTCTTTCCAATGGTATTATTTATATGCATATAGTAAGAGCAATAATTGAATAAGAGGCAGTTTAATCTGTAGAGCAAATTATGCTAATGGGAAAATAGCACCCCCTGTATTCTCAAGAAGTTAATCTAACTGCACTGTCTGATTTACAGTAGCTATTACAGCGAAAGCAGGCCATGCGATTGTTTGAGGACGGCGCCCCACATCAAAATATTTTTCCACCTGCACAGGTTTCATAAATTAACAAATAGCGATTAAATATTCACTTACTTTTTGAAAATCTTCCTCTGATTAGTCATCCAAAGGGTCCCAGCTATAACAAGTAGTGTTGTTTTGTTAGATAAAATCCTTTATATCCCAAAAAGTCTGTTTAGTTGGTGCCATCGATTTGAGTAATCCACTCGTTCAACATGCAAAGAAAGGAATCCGAAAATCTACCCCTAAACTTTGTTTCAACAAGTCAAAATAAGTTTCTATTTGCTCCTCAGATACCCTAAAATGTAATCAAACTATAATATTTCTTATGGAAAGAAGTATGTTCAATAGGAAACCGATTTTAGCAGGTGCGTCTTGTGTTCATGGTGCGCCCAAACACGAATTTCCAAGATTGTGACCTTGTACTAAAACTGATATTTCTCAATAGTTTTGGAAGTTACAAGCCTGAAACCTTGAACGTAAACTGCTGACCCCCTGTGGAAGCCATATAAATTGCAACCTGGGAGCTAGAATTCAGTATGCCCCTATACTTTCCATTGTAAGAGCATGGTCTCTCAAAAAAATTAATTTCTGGTTGGTTTTTCATTGGATTTTCTCCTACCGTATCTATTGTGTTATATTCTCCTACATCATTTTAACATTTCTACAAACTTTACAGTGTTTTCTTTCCAATGGTACCAATTATATGCATATCCTGGCTTCAGGGCTTGAGCAACAGGCAGTTAACTTTGGGCACGTCATTCAGGCGGAAATTGAGAAAAAAGGGGCCTAGCCCTAAGAAGTTTTAAGGGGAAACATTTAAATGTCTTGGAATGGCCTAGTCAAAGCCCAGACCTCAATCCAATTGAGAATCTGTGGTATGACTTAAAGATTGCTGTACACCAGCAGAACCCATCCAACTTGAAGGAGCTGGAGCAGTTTTGCCTTGAAGAATGGGCAAAAATCCCTGTGGCTAGATGTGCCAAGCTTATCGAGACATACAGCTGCAATTGAAGCAAAAGGTTGCTCTACAAAGTATTGACTTTGAGGCGGGGGGGGGGGGGGGGGGGTGAATAGTTACGGTTTTTTGTCTTATTTCTTGTTTGTTTCACAATAAAAAATATTTTGCATCTTCAAAGTGGTAGGCATGTTGTGTAAATCAAATGATACAAACCCCCCAAAAATCAATTTTAATTCCAGGTTGTAAAGGTTGTAAAAACAAAATAGGAAAATGCCATGGGGGTGAGTACTTTCGTACTGTATACAGTATGTATATTTCCTGATCTTTCTTATATCTCTCAGATATAGTACAGACTCTTCAGAACAAACTTCCTTAATGTTTTTTTTGGGGGGAACTATCTGTTGTCGTGTCTCTGACTGATTAAAACCTCTCTAGGTTACGTGAGACGTTAGCGTCCCACCTCTTCAACAGCCAGTGAAACTGCAGGGCGCCAAATTCAAATACAGAAATATTCATTATAAAAATTCAGAAAACAAAACATATTTTACATAGGTTTAAAGATTAACTTCTTGTGAATCCAACCACGGTGTCAGATTTAAAAAATGCTTTACGGCGAAAGCATACCTTACGATTATTTGAGAACATAGCCCAACAGACAAATCATTACAAACAGTAACCAGCCAAGTAGAAGAGTTACACAAGTCAGAAATAGAGATAAAATTAATCCCTTACCTTTGATGATCTCCATATGGTTGCACTCAGAAGACATTGATTTACTCAATAAATGTTCCTTTTGTTCGATAAAGTCTCTTTATATCCAAAAACCTCAGTTTTGTTTGCGCGTTTTCTTCAGTAATCCACAGGCTCAAACGCAGTCACAACAGAGACAAAAAATCCAAATTGTATCCGTAAAGTTCATAGAAACATGTCAAACGATGTTTATATTCCATCCTCAGGTTGTTTTTAGCCTAAATAATCGATAATATTTCAACTGGACAATAACGTCGTCAATATAAAAGGTAAACATGAAAGGCACTCTCTCGGTCGCGCGCATGAAAAAGCTCTGTGACACGGCAGGGTCCACTCATTCAGACTGCTCTTACTCCCTAATTTTTCAGAATACAAGCCTGAAACAATTTCTAAAGACTGTTGACATCTAGTGGAAGGCATAGGAACTGCAATTTGAGTCCTAAGTCAATGGATACTGTAATGGCATTGAATAGAAAACTACAAAACCAAAAATAATCCTACTTCCTGAATGGATTTGTCTCAGGTTTTCGCCTGCCAAATCAGTTCTGTTATACTCACAGACACTATTCTAACAGTTTTGGAAACTTTAGAGTGTTTTCCATCCAAATCTACCAGTTATATGCATATCATATCTTCTGGGCCCGAGAAGCAGGCAGTTTAATTTGGTTATGCTTTTCATCCAAAATTCCGAATGCTGCCCCCTACCCGAGAGAAGTTAAATTATATGACATGCTATTTTATCAAATCGATTACCTAACGTTTAATTGATTACGTGATTGAATTAAACCATGCAACAATTAAACCATTAATAACCTCGGGCACCACGGAAGAGTGTTGATAGAGCTGCTGTCTTCCGAATATACTCTTGAAGATCTTTTATATCAATAGCAGTCAATTATTAATCGTTACCTTATTCATTCTCATCTGAACGTCGTAGAAATATTGGTTATCTTCACGAACTCTGGCTAACAAGTTGAATTAGCAATACAGAAATGTGCTTAGTTATTTATTTACTAAATACCTAAATAATCACACAGAATTACATATACACAGGATGGATCATACATCGATTACTAATCATGTAATAAAATAAAAAGTCCCTAGCGGTCGAAACCAATATGACGGCTGTTTACACAAAGAAATGGGGTTGGGTTTGAATGAAATAGTGGGGAGACTGAGGTACAAAAGAGATTGGGTCTCTATCGGACCTTGAAAAGCTATGCTAACGTAAATACAGAATCTTATGCATTCTAATAACTGCCCATTCGGAAAAGGAAAATGCAAGATATATTTACACTGAGCTGCGCTTCGATAGATGGGTCGAAGATGGAAGACTGGCTTGCCCAACAGAGATCGCCCTTGTCCTTTGTAGAATCTGTCTGGTCGTAGTGTTGTATGGCGGATATGCTGTACCCTGTCTTCTCAGGAGATTGTCTGCACTTTCCTAGGCCATGTACGTTTACAGCTGCAGGGAATAACTCGACTTCTAGGATGTTCTTTAGTGAATAAGAGTTCAAAGTTCATAGCATTTTGCCATATTCAGCTCGCGCTGTATTCTGGCTGGTCTAGTAGAAATTCTTCCTTCCAGTGTGGTGATCGTCACCTCCACGTGATCTGGTCTCATTTAAATTTTGTTATGTAGAGTGGATATTCAACCATTCGCAACCACAGCTCACGCTGGGGTTTACTTAGTCTGACGTGAATTGGGTCACGGGGGATTTTATACTGGAGAAGAGAAGGGTGTGTTTCATCCCTCTCCAACCAATGTTTGTTCACTTGGGCATGGGCAGTGAGAGATTATAGTTTACTTATGAAAACAATTCTCTCATTTAGAAGCTAAATTTACATTTCATCTTTTCACAAATGGTTTCATATTTAAACATTTAAATTGCACAACAATTCCATGTGAATCTGATAACTATAATGTGTAGACTTTCCAAGATAAAATTTATGTTGTCCTTTCATCAGATATAATGTCCCAGACACCAACTGATCTGACATCATATTATTTAAGTACCATCGGACAATTTCAACTGGTTGGATTGCAGAAATATTGTTATTTTCCCCAACCTTTTTATGTTACCATACTCTCTCTATGTTAACAAAGGGCTTTCCAAGAGTCCGTTATGTAGAGTGGAGAGAAAAGGGGGAAAGGTATTTATGGTGGTCATAAACTTCCCCCAACAGGGCAACGTCATGAAACTGTTGTTCCATGTAGTGAATCTGTTATTCAATGCGTTTGTATAGGCTAATAGCAGTAATGAAATACAATTTCATCAAATAATTATTTATATATATTTTTTATACTTCAAGGGGTCTGAAATGTCAAGATTGAGATAAAACTGTCCAGTTTGAGTGTTTGTTGCAGCTAGTTCCAGTTGCTAGCTGCAGCGAACTGAAACGTTGAGCAACCCAGGGATGTGTGTGCTTTGGGGACCTTTAACAGAATGTGACTGGCAGAACGGGTGTTGTATGTGAAAGATGAGGGCTGCAGTAGATATCTCAGTGTCACGCCCTGACCTTAGAGATCCTTTTTATGTCTCTATTTTGGTTTGGTCAGGGTGTGAGTTGGGGTGAGTATTCTATGTTCTATTATTTGTATTTCTATGTTTTGGCCGGGTAGGGTTCTCAATCAGGGACAGCTGTCTATCGTTGTCTCTGATTGAGAACCATACTTAGGTAGCCCTTTTTCCTAACTGTCTTTGTGGGAAGTTAACTTTGTTTGTGGCACTTTGCCTTAAGCTTCATGGTTGTTTTGTAGTGTTTATTGTTTTGTCGGCGTATTCACCTAATAAAGGAATATGTACGCTCACAACGCTGCACCTTGGTCCTCTTCATTCAACGGCCGTGACACTCAGATAGGGGGGAGTGAGGCCTAAGAGTGTTTTATAAATAAGCATCAACCAGTGGGTCTTGCGACGGGTATACAGGGAAGACCAGTTTGCAGAGGAGTATAGAGTGTAGTGATGTGTCCTATAAGGAGCATTAGTGGAAAATCTGATGGCCGAATGGTAAAGACTGTTGGAGGACAAAGTGCTATGAGTAATGAGTACAGAAGTAGCTAATCCTAGGGCAATGTGTCCAATTTGTCCTGATGTGGGCATTATGGGGCCAAAGCTTTATCCCCAGCGTGTGTTATGGTATATCCTTGTAGGTAAAAATGTCACAAGGATAATTTCATTTAATTTATACAAACGTTTTCATAGTTAAAACAGGCTTACATATTTTTTTCTATAAAAATTAACATCCACTTAAGTAACCGAATACCAACGTTCGTTCGGATATCCGGATATTCGATTAACCATGCCCATCCCTAGACGTTAGGTACATAGACTTAATAATAGATTAGGTACTGTACCTGTGCCTTGATCCATGTCCTCTCCAGGTGACGTCCAGGTGAGCATCACTTTGTCCTCCTCTATCTCTGCATTCAGGTCTGTGATTTTGTTAGGGGGGAAATTTGGAGGGGGGACACCAGGTGAGAGACTGACTGAGAAGCTCTCTCCTATGGCTGTCCTGGTGAAGCTGCCCACATCAGCCTGCAGGTCATCCTCACTGACTGGGGGCTTTGGGGGGTTCATCACTACTTTTCCTGGAGGAGAGGGAATGGGGCAATAAGTTACACGCGTTCATGTTACATCGACACTCACAGACTTGAAATGTGAAAACATTCAACTTGTCACCGGTTAACAACAGCAGACTGGGAGATTTACCTTTGATGACATATCCAGGTACATATGGGGCAACACTGTGTCTCTTCAATCTAACTTGTCCATTATTTTTCCCTTTGTCTTTTCTCTGCACTTTCACTTTCAAGTTGTATCTTCCCTTTTTAGAAGTGGTAAAAAATCTGGAATAGATCCCATCATTTCTAAAAGCATCAGCACCTGGAAAGAATACAGATGTGTATAATCAGACTATCTATATATTTCTCTCAGAGAGTGATGGAATGGATAGCAATCCAAAAAGTAATGTTATGTATGTATTTTACCATTCTGCTACTTCTCAATTATGGCTCTAACTGAGCTGCTCCATTATGTCTCAAACTGAGCTGCTCCATTATGTCTTTAACTGACCTGCTCCATTATGTCTCAATCTGAGCTGCTCCATTATCTCTACAACTGACCTGCTCCATTATTGCTCTAACTGACCTGCTCCACTATGTCTCTAAATGACCTGCTCCATTATGTCTCTAGCTAACCTGCTTCATTATGGCTCTAAATGACCTGCTCCATCACGGCTCTAACTGACCTGCTCCATTATGTATCGAACTGACCTGCTCCACTATGTCTCTAAATGACCTGCTCCATCACGGCTCTAACTGACCTGCTCCATTATGTCTCGAACTGACCTGCTCCAATATGTCTCTAAATGACCTGCTTCATTATGGCTCTAAATGACCTGCTCCATCACGGCTCTAACTGACCTGCTCCATTATGTCTTGAGCTGACCTGCTCCACTATGTCTCTAAATGACCTGCGCCATCATGTCTCTAGCTGACCTGCTCCATTATGTCTCTAAATGACCTGCTCCACTATGTCTCTAAATGACCTGCTTCATTATGTCTCTAGCTAACCTGCTTCATTATGGCTCTAAATGACCTGCTCCATCATGGCTCTAACTGACCTGCTCCATTATGTCTCTAGCTGACCTGCTCCACTATGTCTCTAAATGACCTGCTCCATCACGGCTCTAACTGACCTGCTCCATTATGTCTCTAACTGACCTGCTCCACTATGTCTCTAAATGACCTGTTCCATCATGTCTCTAGCTGACCTGCTCCATTATGTCTCTAGCTAAACTGCTCCACTATGTCTCTAAATGACCTGCTCCATCACGGCTCTAACTGACCTGTTCCATTATGTCTCTAACTGACCTGCTCCATTATGTCTCTAGCTGACCTGCTCCATTATGTCTCTAGCTGACCTGCTCCATTATGTCTCTAGCTGACCTGCTCCATTATGGCTCTAACTGACCTGCTCCATCTTGGATCTACCTGACCTGCTCCATCATGGATCTACCTGACCTGCTCCATCATGGCTCTAGCTGACCTGCTCCATCATGGCTCTAACTGACCTGCTCCATTATCCAGCAGTTCTAGCTGATAATGGTCCCCAGCATCAGACTCCAGTGTGGCCATCACATCTGCCAGAATCACTGGAACACCTTTCTGGTTGACCTCTGCATACACCAACATGGGTTTGCTGCCATCAATGGACTGTTGGCTCATGTGGGTTTTGACCGTGACTGGAGGTATGGCTTCACTGACAGCACAACTTGTTATTGTTATTGTTATATACTGATCTGACAGTGTATTTTTTATGGTATATGTCCAATCTCCAGTCTAGAAATAAAAAATAAGGAAATTGTTCAAATGAGTCAGAAAGGGTTGAGTAGTTCATTAGTTCTTAATCACATTCACAAGAGTAATGCATAGGGTTAAAACAACACTCATGTTTGTATCAGGCTCTGCATGTGGAGCTTTAGCATTATTGATAGTATGATACAATTAAAGTAACAAAAACACTTTACAAATTCACCAACAGGACATGGAAAACAATACCTCTGCTGTCCCTTGAATAACTAAGGAGTGCATTTTTGAAATAGAAGAAGGT